>NC_088875.1:6877527-6923978 GCF_032884065.1 Artemia franciscana | reverse complement strand
AAAAATAAACGTAATGAAAAAACAGGTCGTATAATAAATGATGAATCAATTGCGCGTTTAATTATTAAGCTAGGAGATGTAGATTGGAAGGAAGTAGTCAGTACTGAGGATGCAAATAAGGCATTGGAAATGTTTTATAAATCATTTAATGATGTTTATAATGATATATGTCCGAAAGTTAAAAGGAAAACACCCAAGTCAATGTCACAAAAACCATGGATATCCCCGAGACTGTTAAAATGTATTACTGAAAAAAATAGACTATACAAATTTAAATGCAACTATCCGTCTGATGAAAACATCCAGAAATTCAAACTGTACAAAAATACTCTGACTAGAACTTTGAGAGAAAGTGAAAGAAATTATTATGAGAAGGAAATATCTTCAGCTGCGTCCCAGCAGAAAATGTGGGAAATCTTGCGTGATAAATTAAATAAAAATAAACCAAGAACAATACCGACTTTTCTTAATAATGGAAATGACACTAATGAATCAACTGAAAAAAAGAATATCGCAGAATTATTTGCTAAGCATTTCAGTAAAATTGGTGAAGAATTGGTTAGAGATCTTTTGGATCAGTCATCAGATTATACTCGATTTTTGCCCCAAAACGAAGATAAATCATTGTATATGCTACAATTTATAGGCTTCTGTAGATGATATATCGACAAATCTTTTAAAGAAAATATCAGGAGTAATATATGAACTTCTTGCACATGTTATAAATACGAGCATAAAAAATGGTGTCTTCCCTGATCTTCTGAAAAGGACTAAAATAATCCCTATATTTAAAAAAGGTGAGACTCAAGATCCCAATAATTACCGTCCAATTGCACTCCTTTCCCCACTGGCTAAAGTTTTTGAAAAAATAATGAAGTATAGACTTACATCATTTCTGGAAAAGATAAATTTTTTTTCGAAGTTGCAGTTTGGTTTTTTAAAAGATAGATCGACAGAAGATGCCGTCGCCGCAACACATATTTTTATTAATGATGCTTTAGATGATGATTGTTTAGCAGCTACATTGTTTTTTGATATTAAGAAAGCTTTCGACACTTTAAATCACGAAATTCTATTTAAAAAACTTGAAAATACGGGAGTAAAATTAATCAAATCATATTTACACTATCGAAGGTTTGTGGTAGATATTGATGGTGAGTATTCGTCTGAGACATCGAATAATAATATCGGTGTACCGCAAGGTTCAATTTTAGGACCTCTATTATTTTTAATATATATAAATGATCTCCCTGAATCTACTCCTGAAAATGCATTAACAATTATGTTTGCGGATGATACTGCAGCAAGTTTAAAAGCACCAACATTAGATGCACTGAAAGAAAAACTGATTGAAGTTGCAAAATCCATCACAAATTGGTTCCAAATTAACGAACTTGTCCCTAGTTTTGTTAAAACAGAATTTATTATTTATGGAAGATCAAATCAAAAGTTGAAAAATATTTCTCTGAATAAAATTACCATTGATACTATTCATGAAATCAAAAGAGTATACACAGCAACATATTTAGGTATCATTTTTGACCCTACCATGAATTTTAAAACACATATTTCGTTGTTGAGACTAAAATTATCAAAAAATATAGGTTTGCTCCACCGACTAAAATTTTTATTCTCATACAAGGTTCTAAGAATCCTATATTTTTGCCTAATTGATGCACACCTCCAACATTACTCAGCTATATTTTTGCTGACTTTTAAATCACATATTAAACCACTACAAACCCTGCAAAACAAAGCTATTCGAATTCTAGATAAGTTTTTACAACACCCGAGGAGTACAGATATCCACTCTGAAACACGTACTTCTTACCTGTTTCTAGATATAATGACTCTTACACAGAAATCTCATCTCCTATTATCTAGTTGGTTTTTTAAGATTCAACATGTACATAATTTCTTTTTTGACCAGAATTTACTGTCCAAACATCAAAATTCACTGATAACTAGATGTGTTAACCCGTATAAACTACCTCTGTTGAAAAATGAAAGATCCCGTTTCAACATCCGGTATATGATCCCATCAATAGCCAACAAATATTCATTAAATAAATTTGTTGAGTTACCAAAAGGATCTTTCAAGAGACGATTAAAAAGTTATATAATGGAATCTGCTTCCAAGAACGGTTGGTAAAAATTTTTTATTTTATATTTTATTTTGGCCTCACTCCACTTACTCCACCTGAAATATTCTCATTAAAGATACTGTTTTTTTTATTGATGAAAAAGTGGTTTATTTTTTGTTTGTTTTCTATCAATCGAGAATCGTTAATTTTTGTTTATATTTCTTGCCCAGTAGTCGAGCTTGTCTCTCCATTTGGGCAAGTTGAAGATTTTGATGAATATGAATTTTTGAATAAATGAATCTAAATCTAAATAGAAATCAGATACTTCTACTGTTAAGTTTTCAAGCTCCCCTTCTTAATAATGTAAAATTTTGTATTTCTTACCAGTAGAAAGATCACTGTTTACCATATGATTACCAATATTATTTTTCCTATGTTCTTCTAAGAGGTGATCATATCGACCCAATTTTTAAAAAGATTGGAGGAGGGTTCTTTTTAAAGGAAGTCAAAAGCTCTTGGGCCCTTTTTAAGTGACCAAACTTGGAGGGATACTAGCCCCCCTGCCTCATTTCTTCCAAAATCGTTTGATCAAAATTTTGAGATTGCTATTTTGTTTTCTATAGTTGAAAGGTCCAATAACTATGTCTTTATGGATGATATACCCCCCCCCCTCCTAAGAGCATCCGGAAGAAGGATTTTAAGTTATAAAATTTGCCCATTGTTCATATATAACATTTGTTATTGGGAAGCTTACGTACATATTTCCGGGGATAGATTTTCTCATTCCAATGTTTTCATTCGCGGGATGGATCAAGGGGAGAATTTTTCATTGAGATAGAAGAATCTGGGGTTGAACTTTCCAAGGGAAATTTTATTTTCTGGTTGGAGACCCTATTTTACGCTTGGAGATGCTGCGGAAGAATTGTCCGAGAGAAGTTTCAGCGGGGATGGAATTCTCTTGTTTTTTTTAAATGAGGAGGGGGGGGGGGATTTTCTACGGGAGAAATTTTCCATGGAGAAACTATCACCAGGGAAAATTCTCCATGGGAAAAAATAATTGAGCAGGGAGCAGTGTGGGAAAAAATAATTGAACAGGGAGCAGTCCAGCTTATATACAGAATAATTTCAACTCGTTACAAGTTTTGATGTTGCTCCTTTACTTTAGTGGGAAAATATTTTTCGTTTAAATGTGAAATTTGTTTAAAGTGCAATGCCGGAGTATTGGACGGACATTATTGAACAGAATCGATATTTTTCTTAGTTTGGTCATCAAACATCATTATAATTAATCATAGGCAGCGCAATAGCGCTACCTAAGTAAAGAGCGATGTGGGCACAATGTATAATTTCTTATGTATTTTTAGACCAAGGTACTTAGTGTAGAAGCAGTTGTCGTAGAAAATTCGAAAAGGGTTCATTCGATTGGGTTCAATTTAGGGGACAAGTGCCCTTATTAAGAGTCGAAAGTGATTAAATGGCAACCAGCCCCTGTCTTGTCCACCATTTCACCAAACATATTCAATCAAAATCTGGTGGTATTTATTTTGTTCAGCATAGTTGAAATGTCCAGAAATCATATCTTTGAAGATAAAATTCCCTCTCCACACCCCTAAGTACAAGGGTTGTAAATCTATTTTGTTCACAATAGTTCAAGAGCATAATAAAAATGTCTTTAGGGTGGTGCCGACCCCCAGAGTCCAGAGAGAAGGATTGTACATTGTGCCCCGGGGTATAATAGGTTCTTATGGAATGCTTGGTCGTATAGACTTCGGATTTGAGAGGGCTAATTTTAATAGAAGTTGTAAGTTCTAGTGCCATTTCTAAGAATCAAAAGTTATTGGAGGGCAACCATCCCCCCAAGCTTATCATTCCCCAAGACACATCTGATCAAAGTTTTAAGAGAACTATTTTGCTCATAATTGGTGAAAGATTCTGTAATTATGTTTTTGGGAATGTCAACCTCCCCACAGTCCTCGAAGAAAATTGTTCATTGTTTACATATAGTTTATGCTGTTGAAAAAGGTATATATTATGAACTTTACTTTCTAAAAAGATGAGGGGCATTCAGGTAAGCCTTTCAAAGAATGTTGCGTCTAGTGTTGCACTAAATCAAGATTGTTGCGTAGAGTGTTGCCAAACAAGTTGTTTGGCTAAGGATTTTCAAAAGAGTGTAGCTTCGGAATGACTGATTATGTTAATTTGGAATGTTAGAATGTCATGAATTTGTCTCTTGAATTGGTTTGAAATTTAGCTTCTTGAATTTCAGAACAATTTGAAATTGTGAATTTCAGAACAATTTGAAATTGTGAATTTCAGAACAATTATTTTTTGGGATTTGCAAGAAGGATAAGGAAAATAAGGAAAATATATATAAAAGGAAAATTAAACAAATCGACAAACATCTTGAAGGACGATATATAATCTCACACACCAAAGACGAGAATATTAAAATAGGGCAATATAGGGAATTACAGATTTAGATAGTTAAAAGAATAAGAGAGCTAAAATGAATTGGTAACAATAATCAAAGACCAAATATTTCGACCACAGTTTAAAAACTGTAAGAAAAACATAAAAAAAAACAAAAACAAATTTACTCTTCAACATCAAGAGGGGGGAGGGTATTTTTTCAGTTATTCTTTTAAAATACTAAGCCAGTGTCATAGGCAATTACGTTTCAGGTGTGCAAGCCTATATTAAAGCAATTGCACTGCATGTAATTTACATTAGCTGCCATGCTCATAGATTCTACAGCTTCTTCGGTGATTCCATTCAGAACTTTAGATAATGGCATCATTTTTCTCCATTCTTCAAGAGCTGTAACCTACTGTTTTATCACGAATAGGAATACATTCTAGCAACTACTTTTTGATTCCCAAAAGCCATTGGCATAACTGTTCTTCGGCTGGTGAAATCATCTACCACAAGAGGTGCAATCAGACTTCATTTATTTGAATTTGTGTTCAAAACCCATCTAGTGGAAAAATTTTGTGCCACAATCTCTGTCTGAGCAGTTGCAGGAGGTAGACCTAGTTTTCTCTAAAGCTACTGATCTCATTGCAGCTACGAGAAATAAAATTATATAAATACAAACTGCCAAGGTTTGATGGAAGATTGTATAAGGCAAATGAATTTTTTAGTAAATGTGGCCTCAATGAAGACATTTAGCAAAATTTTCAGAAATCTTATCAAATAGTTGGTGGTAACAAACTGTAGTAAGGTGCGACCTGGCTCAATAGTAAAAGAAACTCAAAAAAATTTAAATTTCGATGCCAATAGTTACATCAGAAGAATCGCATTTTTATGTTGATTCCAAATATATAAGTGTCATCAAGTTTAGTTTTACCCGTCAAAAGTTACAAGCCTGAGATTATTTGGCTTATTTTAGAAAATAGGGGAAAACACCATTTAAAAGTCAAAGAACCATACTGTAGAAGTTTCAAGCTCCTATCTACAAAAATGTGGAATTTTGAATTTTTTCCCAGAAGGCAAATCAAGGATGTGTGATTATTCGTTTTTTTCTTCTTTTTTTTTCTTTTCCTCAGGGGTGATCGTATCGAGCCAGTGGTCCAATATTCTTGCAAGAGGACTCATTCTAACGGTAATTAAAAGTTCTATTGCGTTTTTTAAGTGACCAAAAAACTGGAGGGCACCTAGGTTAAAAACCTAATTAAAAACCTAATAATTATGTCTTTCTGGACGACTTAAGCCCCCAAAGTCCCCGGGGGATGGGCTGGAGGCTACAAACTTAGACCATTGTTTACATATAGTAATGGTTATTGGGACGTTTACAGACGTTTTCAGGGGAACTTTTTCACGTTAAAGGGGGGTAGGGGGAAGATTGTTACAAGGGAGGATCTTTCCATGGTGAAATTTATAATGAGGGAAGAAAATTTCCATGAGGGGCCACAGGAATTTCTAGCATTATCTAAAAAAACAATGAGAAAATAAATAAAAAAAAGTTTTTCAGGTGGAAGTAAGGAGCAGCATTAGAACCTAACACGAACAGGAATCATTACGTATATATGGGGATTCGTCTCCTCCACTGTACCTCACTCTTCACGCTAAAGTATTTTTAGTAATTTCAACTATTTATTCTACGGCCTTTGTGATTCAGGGGTCATTCATAAAGAGTTGGGACCAAATTGAAGCTTTCGTGTAAAGAGCGAGGTATTGACGGGGGAGAACCCTCTCACATACATAATAAAATATACAAATATAGAATTTCGTTACATAAGTTAATTCGTAAGTTACGTATATTATTACTAATAAAAAAGTTCGTAAAAAAAATTAAAAGCTCTCAAAATTTTTATACGATGACTTTAGTAAAAAAAAAATGCGTGGGGGGGGGCTAGGTGCCCTCCAATTTTTGGTCACTTAAAAAGGGCACTACAACTTATTTCCGTTATAAATGAGCCCTCTCATGACATTTTAGGATCATTGGACCGATACGATCACCCCTGGGGAAAAAAACAACAAAAAACAATAAACACGCATCCGTGATCTGTCTTGTGGAAAAAAAAAACATACGAAATTCCACATTTTTGTAGATAGGATCTTGAAACTTTTACTGTTGGGTTCTCTGATCCGCTGAATCTCATGGTGTGATTTTCGTCAAGATTCTATAACTTTTAAGGGGTGTTTCTCCCTATTTTCTAGAACAAGGCAAATTTTCTCAGGCTGTAACTTTTGATGGGTAACTAAACTTGATGAAACTTATATATTTAAAATCAACATGAAAATACGATTTTCTTATTTAACTATTGGTAGTAAAATTCCGGTTTTTAGAGTTTTCGTTACTATTGAGCCGTGTCGCTCCTTACTACAATTAAATGAAAAAAGCGAGATTAAAATTTAAAACGAACAGAAATAACTCCGTATTTGAAAGGGGCTGTTCCCTCCTAAGTGCTCCATTCTTTACGCTAAAGTTTGACTCTTTTTCTCAACTCTACTTTTTAAAACAGTAAGAAACTTAACGTAAAGAGCGGGGTGTTGAGGAGGGAACAGCCCCTTTCATACACAGAGATTATCTGTTCATTTTAAGTTTTAATGTCCCTCCTTACTTTTAGTTAAATAAAACTTGCTTTTTTATTTAATTTCTGAACGTTTTTGAATTAATGCATGTTTTTATTTTGGCTCTACCCACATGAATAATTAAGACGAAATTTGCGTATTAATTTGTTTTTGTGGCTAAATAACTTTCTCATTGTTTTGATCGGACAATTTCGAGAAAAAAGGAGTGAGGGAGGAAGCCTAGTTTCTCTCCAATTTTTTGGTTACTTAAAAAGGCAACTAGAACTTTTAGTTTTTTACGAACGTTTTTATTAGTATAGATATACGTAACTTACAAATTAACTTACGCAACGAACTTCTATATTCGTAAATTTTTGCTACGTATATGAAGGGGTTCACCCCCTCGTCAATACCTCGCTCCTTACGCTAAAGCTTAAATTTTTTCACAGTTCCTAAAGAATGACCCCTGAATCGCAAAGGCCGTAGAATAAATAGCTGAAATTACTAAAAATACTTTAGCGTAAAAATCGTGGTATTAGGAGGAAGTGAACCCCTCACATGCGAAATAATTTATTTTCGTCTTAAGTCTTAATGCTGCTCCTTACTTTCAGTTGAAAAAACTTTTTCATATTTATTTTTTCATTTTTTTATATACTTGGAAATTCTGCGCCCCCTGCATGGAATTTATCTTCCCCCATGACAAATTTTTCAATAGAAAGTCCCCCTCCCCTATAGCCCTCTTCCCTCAACACCCCAACCAAAAAGTCCCCCTGAAAACGTCTGTACACTTCCCAATAACCATTACTATATGTAAACGTCCCCCAAAAGACATATTTATGTGTAACCGTCCCCACATAAATTTAAACGTCCCCAAAGACATATTTATTAGGTTTTTCGACTATGCTGAATAAAATGGCTATCTCAGAATTTTGATCCGGTGACTTTGGGAAAGAAGTGAGCGTGGAAGAGGGGCTAGGGGCCCTCGAATTTTTGGTCACCTAAAAGGGCACTAGAACTTTTAATTTTCGCCAGAATGAGCCCTCTCGCGACATTCTAGGACCACTGGGCCAATGGAATCACTCCTGAAAAAAAACAAAAAAAAACGCATCTGTGATCTGTCTTCTGGCAAAAATATTGTAGATAAGAGCTTGAAACTTCTACAGTGAGGTTCTCTGATACGCTGAATCTGACGGTGAGATTTTCGTTAAGATTCTATCACTTTTGAGGGGTGTTTTCTCCTAGTTTAATAATAAGGTAAATTTTCTCAGGCTCCTAACTTTTGATGGGTAAGGCTAAACTTGATGGAACTTATATATTTAAAATCAGAATTAAAATGGGATTCTTTTTATGTAACTATTGGTACCCAAATTCTGTTTTTTAGAACAGTTCGTTATCACGAACTGTTTGATTCGTTACCACGATCTGTTAGAAAAGCATTGAGTTGAAAATTTCAATAAGTATATGAAAAACAATTTATCAAGGGGTAACACGTTAAAAACACTTCTGCCTATAGGAGAACTTCTAATAAAATTAATAGTAAAACTAGTAATACCAATACTATTGCTGTAGTTACTATTACAACTGTGTCTAACGGTGTGGAGGTGACATTTTTAGGGAATTTTAAGGGAGAAGGTTAACTGAATCACAACAGGGCATCTGCATGCAGGTTGTCAAAAGGTACCTTAGGAATAATTTCGTGTGTGAAGTTGAAACTAACTGGGCCTTTTGTGGGGATGTTGAACTAAGCAAAGAAAATATTTGCATCCTAATACTACTACTTCTATTTGTACTACTGCTACTATGCTAGGTGTTGACAATCGTCAAGGGGGCGGAGCTGTTAGAAAATTCATTGATGGTTGACGCCATGCCATTGCCGACGGCATAATTAAATCATGCCTTCGTTGTGCTTGAGCGCCCAGAAACATGCAATTGTGTAAATTTATGAGCATTTTTGGGATGGATAACTTTTTTCAAGTTGCTTTGTGCATTGGGGTACTTTTTACCCAAGGAGTTGGAGACATAAGCTCCAAGATATTCGATTTGTTCTTAGTGAACCAGTGTTTTTTTCGATTGTTTGAACTTAAAACCTTGTCATGACCAAAGTGGGCCTACTTCCAAATACAAGTCCCTTGCCAATCAAATAAAAATGTTGATTTGACAATTTTCAGTCCCATTTATGAGTTCCCTTGCCCTGAAACAAAAATTGTCTTCTATATTTAGTTCTCCTTGGTCCAGGAACCTACAGAATCTTCTTCTAAGAAGCAGATTCCCATAATCGTCTAAGAAACCTAAAAGTATTAAAACAATCCATCCGAGCCATCTACAAGGTATTGTAGATATTTTATTGAATGAAATAGGCACAATCCTGAAAAAAAAATATTTTAACGAAAGCTTCTGCAGCAGTGATCACAAACAAAAAAAGTACTTTTCTGAACACATTATTGTGACAAATAAAAGAAACTATTTCAGTTCTTGTACCATACTTTGAATATTAATTCTATCTGACAAAATGACGACATATTTAAATTGATGTTGCTCACAATATTAACAGATGTATGATTTTCTGGGATACTAATTTTATAGTAAGATGAAAAGGGATAGTTAATAAGTTCAATATTATTGTACACAGATACAGGGCTAAATATCCATTCAGGTCCTGGAACTGAATACACACTTTCAAAAACAGCAGGTTCAAGCTTTAAATCATCACCAAGATCAAAAAGTACAGAGCCACTATGCTCTATGGAAGTCATATAGTACATCCCTTCACTTGAAATATTATTCAATATGGCTTTAACACTTTCAATCCAAAAATCCCCTTTTTTCTTGTCAAAAACAGGAAACACTGCATGTCGCTTTGTTCTGAGGAGTTCAAACTCATAAGGAAAATCCATTTCATTCAAAACAACTGTAATTTCCCCATCATGCATATTTTTTACCGTATTCAGCTCATTCTTCAAAATGTTCAGGACTCTTCTAAATTTATCTGGAGATGATAGAGGTGAAATGGGTGGAATCTTTGAAAGGAACTCAGTGCTCTGTCGCGCATGCGCTGCTGTATTTATGAGGCTAGACAAACCGGAGTAAAGTTGTTTTCCTATCGAAAAAAGAATTAGCATTGCATTAGTGTTAATAGAGTCAGATGAGTCATAAATGGATGTCAAATGGTCCACTTTGGCTTCAAAATGTTTGCGCAGCATTTTCTTACGTTGTTTCACTCTGTCAATAGTCAATTGTAAATCAGAAGTCGCAGATGTTACTTCAGCCACTTTTTCTGGAAAGTCTACTTTCATATCGATAAGTTTTATCAATGAATCTAGTTCTGGTATGTTTTGGGCTCCAAGCTGGCTAGAAGCTTGGAAAACAACTGACTTTAGGCGAGAAATTACCTTTCGAGCTTCAAGACGTTTCAATCTACTGTTGATATCACTAGTTACAAATGTGTTAGGATTATAATCTTTCATCAAATCAAAAACTTGAACGCCAAGGTTCATTTGATTTCTTATCTCATCTTTACTAATGTTATTGACAAAAGTTTTGATCTTATTGCTTAGTTCTTTTGTTTTGTTATAATTTTCTTCAATAAATAAGAAATAATCTTCAAATGCTAAATCAAGATTCTTTGAATATGGCCTTATTTCATCAAAAATAAACTTATGAGTGGAATTAAGAAGTTTTTTAAATCCAGTTTTAGCTCCCTCTTGATTCTTATAGCCAATACCAAATACTGGTAAAGCAATATTCACAATATTAGTTATAATATGAACAGCGTCAAAATAGGATTGTTGTTTTTTTATCTGTTCATTACCTTGTTCTAGATGACTTTGCGACTCTTTTAAAAGTTTACCTCTGAATTTGTCTGCGATATGTGTCAGGCTCCCGGCATCGAATTGACTTATCTGGTCTTGAACTGAAATTAAAATGTTCTTGTATTTCCTCAAATCTACTCTCAAAGCATCATGAATATTTTTAGTAGTTTGCATAAATTCCTCTGCTAAATTCACTTCCATATCCAAAAGATTATTTGAGTATTTACTTTTTAAATTAGAAAACAAGTTCTTCTGCTTGGAAGCATTATCTAACATATTTTCAATAAAAGTGATAATATTTTGGATCGATCTTTCGCCTCTGTGTCTTCCTTCTTCTTTTGCTTTTAAACTAAAGGAATACATTTCTTTACATATAGAAAAAAGGGTACTTTCAGTAATCGGCGAAAATTCCGTTTGACTAGGAGTTTTATTTTCAATCCCGTCTTTTCCATTCTCCCCTATTTCTCCAATTTCACCATCCTTTTTCCTTTCAATTTCTCTTCCCTCATAGCCACGAGGAAAATAATAACTGCTACTTATCATTTTTCCTCCGCTAACTTTAATGTTCTGAACTTCACCTGATTTATAATGTTCTTTAGTTCTATAGATGAATTTTTCATTTTGCTCCCAAACTCGAACATATTTTACCTCAAAAACTTCAGTCATTCCGCCTCTGCCTCCAGGACCTCCAGGACCGCCTTTACCACCTTTGCCTGCCTTACCACCTAGAGCTAACAAAGTAAAATGCTTCCTAAAGGTGACAGGAACATCTAGCTGTAGCTTTCCAGGATCACCTCCATTGCCTCCAGTTTGACCAGGATTACCACGAGCACCTTTACTGCCAGGCCCTGCCCTATTAAAGTATTCAAAGTTTGTGTCAAATATTATTCGGTTACGATATGTCACCTCGACCACTTCTAGCATTTCCCTAAATTCCGGACTCGCACATGCCAGATTGTTAACAACCAAAGGTATGTAGCAAATCCACATTTTAGCATTATTGATGTCCACTTGCTGTTTATCTTCATGTGCTACTTTTAACTCGGAATTCAATAAACCATCATAGTAACGCTTGCCAAAAAAATTTGAACCAAAGTAAACAGAAAAAGCAGGATAATATAAACCGTTTGCTCCCTTGGAACCAGCAGTACCATCTCCTCCTTCACCGCCATCTCCTCCATTTGCTTCAATATTTAATACACCACCACTAACTTCAAAATGTACCTTTACTAAAACAACTCCTCCAGAACAACCGATTTTCCCCAATTTTCCAGGTTTTGACTTTGGAGGGGCAAGCGGCTTTGTTAAATAGACAGTAGATCCCATATTATGGATATCCAGATAGCCGACTTCAATTGAAAGCATCCTGAGTGAGGTACTAGAATAGCCATATGCTTTCAAGCGGTAGCAAATCAACTTAAGTTCCTTGATATGAAGGGGTAGTGTTGATAAAATTAATGGTAAGTCACATAGATGGTCAAATATTCTTGTTGTTTCGCCATTGGAAATGTTCTTCGGAAATACGCTGCTAAATTCAAATTCAGTTTCTAGTTGGTTTGTTCGTACTGGAAATTCCATGCTATGTTTTAGCCTCTCTAAGCTACTACCGAACGATGATTCTATGTGTTCAATCATTTTGTGGCCTTTTTGTGAAGGGTGGCTCATATTGCATGGGGAAATTAATGCAGGGAAACCAAACTGCTTTCTTTTCATAATTTTTGTTCTAAGGTTTGCAAAAGTTTCAAGTGCTCCATTCAAATCCTTTTTTGAGGTCACCGGCTTAATGATGTCAATACCTTCTCGAAAAAAAACTTCTGCATCATCACGTTCAGTATATGCAAATGACATTCGTTGCACAGAACACATAGAGAATATTTTTTCTTTTTCTCTATCAATTGAGTCTAAAACGCTGTATACTCTTTTTGAAATTTCTTCTGGCAGTTTTTTCATCAGCATTCGAGATTCAGAAAGTCTACCAGAAAAATAACTTTCCAAACAATAATGCTCCTGTGCTGCAAATTGTGCAGCAAATGTCCTGTGCTGCAAATCCTGTGCTGTAAATGCCTGCAAATTGGAAGGAGTTTTGCCAGCAATGAATGGATTTCGCTTAATGTGGTATTGAAATTAAAAAATACCATTTTTTCCATTGTCTCAGTTAAACCAGCGTCAACTATATTCCATTCTGCCATAACAGTTCTTCTTTGCCTTTCATTTTTACTCTCTTCCATTAGGACTTTTAATATATTCTTGTTTTCGTTTATTAAAAAACCAACTGCTTCAACAAGAGCTTCATTCTTCTTGCTTCTTTCAATTTCAGTAAGATATTTATGGATAAGTACTTCATGCTTGGTCAAATTTTGTTTTATATTAAAAGTAAACAATGCGTCTAATAAGTCATTATCAAGGAACTCAGCTTCTGTATTTATCTTTTCGAGTACGATTTCATACAGATTGGTCAAAACGTTTGGTGTAATAATTGTTCCAGCTAATATTTTAACTTCATTTTGCTCATTTAAAATCATGGAAATTAATTTAGTTAGACTTTGTCTGAAACGACCTGATCCCTTTCCTCTTATATTTACATATTTCAAATACTCCTCTTCTTCCGGTAAAGACAAATAAGGAAATCCGATGACTTGAACAGTCTTAAAACAATTCTTTAATTTCTTCCGTATAGAATCTCTTTTTGTCGCAGACTCGGATTCAGATTCAAATTCTTCTTCTAAGAGTTCGTCAGTAAGTTCTTCGTCACTTTCATTACCCTGCATTTTATTCACAACTACAATCAATCTCCCACCCTTGAAGTCAGTACAAAGAGATCCACTATCATCTTGGATTCTATTTGCTAAGTTGAGATAGCGATCTAATTTGTTTAGCTCTTCATCTGAACGTAAGGAGTCAGTCGTTACCCACATAATAACATTTGAAAATAGTAAAGGGGGAATTGTTGAAACAAAGTCAATGCTGTCACCTCTTACCCCCATTCCTTCACTATCAGTGAATACCAATGGAAAAGGTATGCTATTATCAGTAAAGTTGTTTTGTAATGCATAATTCACTGCTGGAATATACTCATCGGTTCGGATTACTGGTGATATATCAATTCCCAACGTTGTTGTCCTTGTACTTCTTCTTCCCTGGCGAAACATTTCATCGTTGCCAGATAACAAGGAAACGATAGTGGATTTTCCGGATCCTCGGAGACCCAGAATAGCAACAAGCACTTGTTGTTTTGAAAATCTGCCTAACTCTTCTAGCCTGGCTTTACCATTCTCATGGAGCTTTCCAAGCGTTTTATCTTTCGTCACATTACCCATTCCAATTTTTTGAACCAAAATTTCCTTTGGATAGAGACTTTTTACCTTTAAAACACCGTCAAAGTAGTTATCTAATTGGAATATCCAACTGTCATTATTACAGCTTGAAAATAAAAGTGATTGGCTCATAGAGGCATCGTCTAAGCTTACTTTAAAAGTTCCAGATTTTCTTGTGCACGAAGATTTTAATAAAAGATATTTGAAAAACTTTTTCACTGCGAATGTTGTTGAAGAATTGTTGTAAAGGTATAACTGCTGCTGTCGCCTTGGTCGTTTTACCTGTAATAAAAGAAATTATTTAGGGGTTATGTCACGTATTGGGTCAGAAGAAGTCAGAAAGGATGATTTAAGGAAATTGATACGTTTTGGTAAGTTATAAAGAGGGAAGCTTTGAAAAGATGGGAAGTAGTATTTGTAATCATAGACAACAACCTAATGGCTTCCCAGGGCTTCCCAAGAGGGTATTCTGGAAATGATATGCATACCCAAATAAATTATAATACAATATATGTACCAAATTTTCAAATTATTCACAATAGCTTGGCAACAGCTAAATCTATTTGAAAGTTTCAGGGGGTGTTGTAGATTGAGGAGGGGTCACGTCAAACATTCTGACTAGGGGACCAAAGAGGCATGAATTGGACGATACTAATTACATCTAGCTCAATGAATATCCAAGTCTGAAATATTTTTGGAAGGACTTGAGGGGTGGAGTTGGAACTTTAAGGTATAGTTGGAAAAAAGAAGAAGGGAGGATGGGGCAAGAGGAATCCCAATTTTATTATGAGTGAAAATGGCTAAGAATAAAAAATATAGTTTCTAATCTAGATAAAGGAAATGCTTTTGAACTAAAAGCTCCAATTGGACTTACGAGCTTTCCATATTTAGTAGAGAGATAAATGAAAAGGCATTAGGTGCTGTCAATTTGTCAAAATGGTGTATCATAAATGTTTCAGGAACAGCTAAGGGCTTTAAACTGAAAATTTTGAAGGCTTTGGCTTGGCAATTACTATTTAGTAATTGCCAAGCTTAGCAGTATGATCAAAACTAAAATACAATGTGTGCAGTCACACATTGTCATTAAGCTATCTTTTCAATATCAAGAAGAAAAAAAATGGGCCGTTATAATTTAAATTAAGAGCCCTCCTTTTTTAGTTTCAAAAGCGATTGGAGGGACACCAGACCCCCTCCTATTCCCATCACCTTTCTGCTAGCTCCTTGTGACACCCAAAGATATTTGATCTAAATTTAGACGTTACTATTTTTTACCAATAATTGAAAAGTTCAGTAAAAATGCAGCTGATAAACTATTACTAACAAGGTTGCATATTGCTTATGTATATGTTTATAATGGTAAAGTGGTTCCTCCTGGGTACAATAGCACCAATTCACGAAAATTGAAGGGCGGGACAAGAATCATTTTCCATTGTTTTAAATGAAGACACAAAAAAAGGAGCAACATTGAGCAATTACAAATAAAAAGGAGGGAGTGGCAACTTTTCTGCCAAGAGCAAGTCATCGGTTAGTATTTTCAAGTCCATTTTCTTAGCCTCTCCTTTTTCGGGGCAAGAATAGTGATATCACCAAGTCAGTCATTTCCCATTATCGAGCGTAGATGATCCTTCAAACAGCCTATTGCCGAGAAAAATAGCTCATTGCTGGGACTGGTCACAGACAAAGTAACTCTTTTTTTTATCAGTTTTAGCCTTGCAGAATATAGATGATTGGGATGTCCGATAAAGTTTCAATGGATCAGAGGATCCAGTTTTGAAGTGTGACATCTTGAAAGATGCAACTTTGCAATATAAAGCACGTATTCTATGTATAATAATAATATAGGATATAGGGCCTCTAGGGCATAGTAATGATAGTAGCAATAGTAAGATAGTAGCAATAGTAAGATAGTAGCAATAGTAATGATAGTAGCAATAGTAAGATAGTAAGCAATAGTAATTTGCCAGAATGAGCCCTCTTGCGACATTCTAGGACCACTGGGCCAATGGAATCACTCCTGGAAAAAAAAAAAAACGCATCTGTGATCTGTCTTCTGGCAAAAATACAAAATTCCACATCTTTGTAGATAAGAGCTTGAAACTTCTATCACTTTTGAGGGGTGTTAATAGTTTAATAATAAGTAGTTTAATAATAGTTTAATAATAAGGTAAATTTTATCAGGCTCCTAACTTTTGATGGGTAAGGCTAAACTTGATGGAACTTATATATTTAAAATCAGAATTAAAATGGAATTCTTTTTATGTAACTACTAGCTGTTGGGGTGGCGCTTCGCGCCACCCCAACACCTTGTTGGTGGGGCGCTTCGCGCCCCCCCCAAGCCCCCCCCGCGCGCGCAAGTCGTTACGCGCCATATTAGTTACGAGCCATTGTAGCTGTGTCCCTGTGTCCCACCTGTGAATAGAGATAGATATAAATATATATTTTTAACTACGTAAAACATGCGAATATACAACATTCTTCGCTGTCCCATTGTCTTTGCATATAAATAGCATTTATATTCCCTGTGTCCCGGTCGTCATTTGTGTCCTGGTGCCCCAGTTTGTATTTTCTCTTTGAGTGTCCCGGTCGTCATTTATATTCCCTGTGTCCCAGTGTCCCGGTCGTAATTTGTGTCCCGGTGTCCCGGTCTGTAATTTCTATTCAAACAATCCCTGTGTCTCAGTCGTCAATTATATATCCCGCCTGTGCCCCCGAAGTCCCCGTTGTAGTTGTGTCCCTGCGTCCCGGTCGTCATTTATATTCCCGGTCGTGATTTGTGTCCGGGTGTCCCAGTCTGTAATTTTTCTTTGAGGTTCCTGGTCGTCATTTATATTCCCTCTGTGTCGGTCGTCATTTGTGTCCCGGTCTGTAATTTATCTTTGAGTGTTTTTTCTTTTTAGTTTTATATAGTTTTTTACATTTTTTCAGTTTTTTTTCTTCTTTATTTTTCAGCGTCACTATGAAGTACATATCGCCGAACCTTTGTTTTTTAACTTAAATCTGGTAGGCATTGATGACCTTATCCAAGCGCCACCCCAACACCTACTTGGTGGGGCGCTTCGCGCCCCCCCAAGCCCACCCGCGCGCGTATTTCGTTACGCGCCATATTAGTTACGCGCCATTTTAGCTGTGTCCCTGTGTCCCACCTGTGAATAGAGATAGATATAAATATATATTTTTAACTACGTAAAACATGCGAATATACAACATTCTTCGCTGTCCCATTGTCTGTGCATATAAATAGCATTTATATTCCCTGTGTCCCGGTCGTCATTTGTGTCCTGGTGTCCCAGTTTGTATTTTCTCTTTGAGTGTCCCGGTTGTCATTTATATTCCCTGTGCCCCAGTGTCCCGGTCGTCATTTGTGTCCCGGTGTCCCGGTCTGTAATTTCTATTCAAACAATCCCTGTGTCTCAGTCGTCAATTATATATCCCGCCTGTGCCCCTGGTGTCCCCGTTGTAGTTGTGTCCCTGCGTCCCGGTCGTCATTTATATTCCCGGTCGTGATTTGTGTCCAGGTGTCCCAGTCTGTAATTTCTCTTTGAGGTTCCTGGTCGTCATTTATATTCCCTCTGTGTCGGTCGTCATTTGTGTCCCGGTCTTTAATTTCTCTTTGAGTGTTTTTTCTTTTTAGTTTTTTTTAGTTTTTTACATTTTTTCAGTTTTTTTTTCTTCTTTATTTTTCAGCGTCACTATGAAGTACATTTCGCCGAACCTTTGTTTTTTAACTTAAATCTGGTAGGCATTGATGACCTTATCCAGGTCAAATCCCAAACCCAATCATCATCGCTATCATTTTCAGTTTTGATATGTTTTGACTCTCGCTTTCCAGGTGGATTTTCATCTAACTGCGCGGTTTTGCGTTCTTTAGCCGCAAGCCTGTTTTCGTTGTAGTTGTGTCCCTGTGTCCCAGTCGTCATTTATAGTCGACAAACATGACGTCAGTCAACACACAAACATGACGTCAGTCGACACACAAACATGACATCAGTCGACACACATGTCCCAGTCGTCATTTGTATCCCGGTGTCCCAGTCTCTAATTTCTCTTTGAGTGTCCCGGTCGTCTTTTTTTCTTTTTTCTTTTTAGTTTTTTTTTGTAGTTTTTCCCTTTTTTAGTTTTTTTATTTTTATTTTTTAGTTTTCTTTTCCTCCTTTAATTGTCAGTTTTTTGCCTTTTTTTAGTTTTTTTCTTTTTCAGTTTTTTTGTTTTTTATTAGTTTTTATTTTTTTTTCTTTTTACCTTTTTTTTATTTTTTTTATTTTTTAGTTATTTTTTTCTTCTTTTGTATTAATGCTAAAGCCAACATTCGAACCTGGAACCTCTCGGACCTAGAACCTCGGAACTTCTCTGTGTCCCCGTTGTCATTTATATATCCCCCTGTGCCTTTTTTTTGGTTTTTACCTTTTTTTTGATTTTTTAGTTTTTTCTTCTTTTTTCTTTTTAGTTTTTTTTGTAGTTTTTACCCTTTTTTTTTAGTTTTTTATTCTTATTTTTTTAGTTTTCTTTTTCTCCTTTATTTTTCAGTTTTTTCCTTTTTTAGTTTTTTTCTTTTTTAGTTTTTTGTTTTTTTTTAGTTTTTTTCCTTTTTTTAGTTTTTTTTTAGTTTTTGGTTTGTTTTGTAGTTTTTACCTTTTTTTAGTTATTTTTATTAGTTTTTTTTTCTTTTTTAGGTTTTAGTTTTTTACCTTTTTTTTACTTTTTTTAGCTTTTTTTTTTTGTTTTTTTTTGTAGTTTTTGTAACGTTTGAACCTGGAACCTCTCGAACCTAGAACCTGGAACATACCGCGTTACCAACTCAGCTACATCAGCTTGTATACTTTCGTTTTTGAATTGGTATATGATGAAATAATTCAGACGTCATATGCGGACAGACAGACAGACAGACAGACAGACATAACCCACAAACAACTTATTTTTATATATATAGATTGGTACCCAAATTCTGTTTTTTAGAACAGTTCATTATCACGAACTGTTTCATTCGTTACCACGATCTGTTAGAAAAGCATTGAGTTGAAAATTTCAATAAGTATATGAAAAACAGTTTATCAAGGGGTAACACGTTAATACCACTTCTGCCTTTAGGAGAACTTCTAATAAAATTACTAGTAAAACTAGTAATACCAATACTATTGCTGTAGTTACTATTACAACTATGTCTAACCGTGTGGAGGTGACATTTTTAGGGAATTTTAAGGGAGAAGGTTAACTGAATCACAACAGGGCATCTGCATGCAGGTTGTCAAAAGGTACCTTAGGAATAATTTCGTGTGTGAAGTTGAAACTAACTGGGCCTTTTGTGAGGATGTTGAACTAAGCAAAGAAAATATTTGCATCCTAATACTACTACTTCTATTTGTACTACTGCTACTATGCTAGGTGTTGACAATCGTCAAGGGGGCGGAGCTGTTAGAAAATTCATTGATGTTTGACGCCATGCCATTGCCAACGGCATAATTAAATCATGCCGGATGTATTCCAACCGCGACTTTCTCCGCGACCGCGAAATATACCGCGACCGACCGCGACCGCGAAATATACCTTTTTTCAGGCCTCAGTTTGGACAAACCAATGGTTTTTCGATTTTTTTTTTACTTCGTTGTACTTGAGCGCCCAGAAACATGCAATTGTGTAAATTTAGGAGCATTTTTATGATGGATAACTTTTTTCAAGTTGCTTTGTGCATTGGGGTACTTTTTACCCAGGGAGTTGGAGACATAAGCTCCAAGATATTCGATTTGTTCTTAGTGAACCAGTGTTTTTTTCGATTGTTTGAACTTAAAACCTTGTCATGACCAAAGTGGGCCTACTTCCAAATACAAGTCCCTTGCCAATCAAATAAAAATGTTGATTTGACAATTTTCAGTCCCATTTATGAGTTCCCTTGCCCTGAAACAAAAATTGTCTTCTATATTTAGTTCTCCTTGGTCCAGGAACCTACAGAATCTTCTTCTAAGAAGAAGATTCCCATTATCGTCTAAGAAACCTAAAAGTATTAAAACAATCCATCCGAGCCATCTACAAGGTATTATAGATATTTTATTGAATGAAATAGGCACAATCCTGAAAAAAAAATTTAACGAAAGCTTCTGCAGCAGTGATCACAAACAAAAAAAGTACTTTTCTGAACACATTATTGTGACACATAAAAGAAACTATTTCAGTTCTTGTACCATACTTTGAATATTAATTCCATCTGACGAAATGACGACATATTTAAATTGATGTTGCTCACAATATTAACAGATATATGATTTTCTGGGATACTAATTTTATAGTAAGATGAAAAGGGATAATTAATAAGTTCAATATTATTGTACACATATACAGGGCTAAATATCCATTCAGGTCCTGGAACTGAATACACACTTTCAAAAACAGCAGGTTCAAGCTTTAAATCATCACCAAGATCAAAAAGTACAGAGCCACTGTGCTCTATGGAAGTCATATAGTACATCCCTTCACTTGAAATATTATTCAATATGGCTTTAACACTTTCAATCCAAATATCCCCTTTTTTCTTGTCAAAAACAGGAAACACTGCATGTCGCTTTGTTCTGAGGAGTTCAAACTCATAAGGAAAATCCATCTCATTCAAAACAACTGTAATTTCCCCATCATGCATAATTTTTACCGTATTCAGCTCATTCTTCAAAATGTTCAGGACTCTTCTAAATTTATCTGGAGATGATAGAGGTGAAATGGGTGGAATCTTTGAAAGGAACTCAGTGCTCTGTCGCGCATGCGTTGCTGTATTTATGAGGCTAGACAAACCGGAGTAAAGTTGTTTTCCTATCGAAAAAAGAATTAGCATTGCATTAGTGTTAAAAGAGTCAGATGGGTCATAAATGGATGTCAAATGGTCCACTTTGGCTTCAAAATGTTTGCGCAGCATTTCCTTACGGAGTTTCACTCTGTCAATAGTCAATTGTAAATCAGAAATCGCAGATGTTACTTCAGCCACTTTTTCTGCAAAGTCTACTTTCATATCGATAAGTTTTATCAATGAATCTAGTTCTGGTATGTTTTGGGCTCCAAGCTGGCTAGAAGCTTGGAAAACAACTGACTTCAGGCGAGAAATTACCTTTCGAGCTTCAAGACGTTTCAATCTACTGTTGATATCACTAGTTACAAATGTGTTAGGAATATAATCTTTCATCAAATCAAAAACTTGAACGCCAAGGTTCATTTGATTTCTTATCTCATCTTTACTAATGTTATTGACAAAAGTTTTGATCTTATTGCTTAGTTCTTTTGTTTTGTTATAATTTTCTTCAATAAATAAGAAATAATCTTCAAATGCTAAATCAAGATTCTTTGAATATGGCCTTATTTCATCAAAAATAAACTTATGAGTGGAATTAAGAAGTTTTTTAAATCCAGTTTTAGCTCCCTCTTGATTCTTATAGCCAATACCAAATACTGGTAAAGCAATATTCACAATATTAGTTATAATACGAACAGCGTCAAAATAGGATTGTTGATTTTTTATCTGTTCATTACCTTGTTCTAGATGACTTTGCGACTCTTTTAAAAGTTTACCTCTGAATTTGTCTGCGATATGTGTCAGGCTCCCGGCATCGAATTGACTTATCTGGTCTTGAACTGAAATTAAACTGTTCTTGTATTTCCTCAAATCTACTCTCAAAGCATCATGAATATTTTTAGTAGTTTGCATAAATTCCTCTGCTAAATTCACTTCCATATCCAAAAGATTATTTGAGTATTTACTTTTTAAATTAGAAAACAAGTTCTTCTGCTTGGAAGCATTATCTAACATATTTTCAATAAAAGTGATAATATTTTGGATCGATCTTTCGCCTCTGTGTCTTCCTTCTTCTTTTGCTTTTAAACTAAAGGAATACATTTCTTTACATATAGAAAAAAGGGTACTTTCAGTAATCGGTGAAAATTCCGTTTGACTAGGAGTTTTATTTTCAATCCCGTGTTTTCCATTCTCCCCTATTTCTCCAATTTCACCGGTCTTTTTCCTTTCAATTTCTCTTGCCAAATAGCCACCAGGAAAATGTAAACTGCTACTTATCATTTTTCCTCCACTAACTTCAATGTTCTGAACTTCACCTGATTTATAATGTTCTTTAGTTCTATAGATGAATTTTTCATTTTGCTCCCAAACTCGAACATATTTTACCTCAAAAACTTTAGTCATTCCGCCTGTGCCTCCAGGACCTCCAGGACCGCCTTTACCACCTTTGCCTGCCCTACCACCTAGAGTTAACAAAGTAAAATGCTTCCTAAAGGTGACAGGAACATCTAGCTGTAGCTTTCCAGGATCACCTCCATTGCCTCCAGTTTGACCAGGATTACCACGAGCACCTTTATTGCCAGGCCATGCACTATTAAAGTTTCAAAAATCTGAGAAAATCAGAACTTGAAGGGTTAAAGGTAGATAAAATGTCCGACAGAGACATATTTTTCAGGAAACATCGGCCCATCTCGCTAACAAATGGTGCATCAGCTTGGTGTTCAAAAAATGCACCGGTGTCTGATTAAACTGGCTGACTGATGTTGTGTTTGTCGGCTGTTAGATTTAAAAGAAAGTCTTTGAGACGAGTGAAATAACTTCTCTTGCTCTGAGGAAAGGGTTAAGACTGTGCAGACTTTCATTCCTTTATATCGTGTCAAGCCGAGAATTCGGATATGTTTTGCTTAAGTTCTTCCATTCGCTTTCATTTCTCCACCTTTGGAGTGTTTCATATGTATCAGAAATCACTGCAGGTGCCTTATAGATTAGAAAACTTTCTGTTTGAAGTTGCTCAGATAAGCAATTTGCAATAATAAATACTTTCTCCATTATGTGCAAAGCTGAGACAGAAGAGGCCAAGAGGATATTTTCCAGTAGTTCTTCCGCTTCACATGCTGTCTCACCGTCAGAGTCATCTGAGACTATGGCCAGCACAGCAACTGTATATTCAAATCTAGCCTTCCAAGACTTTTTGCCCACTAATACACTGGGCCCAATTTTTGCCCACTAATAATACTAACGTTGAGTGTGGCTGCATAGTATATATACACAAAGGCTATACAGTGCAGAAAAACAAATTGAAAATTATCTAATGTTTTTCAGGCAGTCAAAACAAAGAGTAATCTGTAGGCGTGAAGTGGAACATAAACTGTATGAGGTACCTTCTCCCTAAGAGTCGCTTGAACTCTGTTAAATTCCCCAATCATGGTAGATACGTCGTCATAACATTGGGCAACACAACCTCGAAACTACACCAAGCTTTGCTTAAATTTAACAAGTTGAGGTGGATAAACTTTGGGTGTCTAAGTCTTGCATGTGATAGCAGCCTGTTGGTCACTCCACTACTTTTCCCCAAGATAAATACCTGAGTAGGACCGCTAGTTATTCTTTTCTAGGATAAGAATAGCATAGTAATTAGCTGATTTTACTTCTGAAATAATGTCTTCCCGCGAGTCATTTCCTATCTGCGTTGTTTTGGTACTGATGACTGCAACAGTCAACATATTAATGCTGTAACTTGGCCTTCAGCTTTTTGCTGCTTTTCAAAACTTCCTCCATCAGCTAAACGAAGATACCCCGGTTCGCGGATGTTTCTGACTTGTCATGATCCGCAAAGCAAGACTCTTGCGGCCAAGAAATCAAATAGATAAAAAAATGCACTTCATAGTATCTTCCTTCTCATGAAGCTTTTGAGATTTCGACCGACTTAAGACATTTCGCCACAAGTCTCAAAATATTAGCAATAATTATCTGAAATTCCGCCCATGATGACACACTATGCCTATGGATTTACCCACCATCATATTGATTCCATACAGCAGAACTATCTTTCCGCTTGCAAAATTCTGTCTTGGTGAAAACCCTTTTCACATCAGCCTCTCCAGCTGTTAGGGTCCCACTAGAAAAACGGCGGCAAGAAAAACAGAACAGGTAAATTAAGCTATTTCAAAGATATCTGAGAGAGGTTCTTAACTGCTACAGCAACTGAAACCCGCAACGGGTTGGGTTATACACACAACAGTTTCATGTTGACGGGGGTCATTTATGGTTCCGCGTATCGACATAGGGGGGGGGGGGTAATTCGTATCTACTGGCCAGACACCTTGAGTGCTGACATTATTGCCAGTTCCTTGCACTGAACTTTTTTCGCTTTGCTCCTGAATTCTTGCCATGAAAAGTTTACGTCATTCTAAAGTTAACGGTCAGCTTTTACTCATTGGTTAATTATGAATTCAAAAGCACAATAAAGATAAACTGACCAGTTGATGTCTAGTTTTTGACTGAACCCTAGTAAGAGATGAGAAGTAACAAAGTGGAAAGAAGTCGTCTTATGCATTTCAAAACAAGGTTGTATTGTATCCCATCGGTATAATTAGGATGCTCCAAGATGGGGACAAAAGCAACAAAGAGACATTTCAAAACAAACTCATTGAAAAGTGACAGTGCTATTTAACGGCTCTGAGAAAACAAAGGACTGGGGTAAGCAGCATAAACGACAGGTCAGTCAATCACTGTTGCCATATTGATTTATTTTCCGCCAAACTGACGTAGTTTGATGGTGATTGGCCGCAAAATTTGAGTCATCCCACCAGACTTAAATCTTGGTGTATTTTAATTGATCTGGCTTATTTTTCTGTGAAAGGCTTTATCTGAAAGAAATTATTTTCTTCATTTAGATCCAATTCCTTTTTGTCATAAAACAAAGTTGTAATCTTGGTATTCCATAGCACAGAATCAGCATATTTTTTCTTTTCATAATAATTTCATTACTATCTATTCTGAAAACAAGAGCTAAGAGCTCATATGGCACATGTGACGAGGCAAGAAGAGCTAAGTGTAGCTCAATTTGTGTAGCTCCCTGACAGGTCTACCAATTTTCATCGTCCTAGCACGTCCAGAAGCACCATACTCACCAAATCACTGAACCCCTCCCCCCAACTCCCCCAAAGAGATCAAATCCGGTACGGTTACGTCAATCACGTATCAAGGACATTTGCTTATTCTATCCACCAAGCTTCATCCCGATTCCTCCACTCCAAGTGTATTCCAAGACTTCCCCCTCCAACTCCCCCCAATGTCAAAAGATTTGGTCGAGATTTAAAATAGGAGCTCTGAGACATGAATTCCTTCTAAATATTAAATTTCATTAACCCGATCACCTATTCGTAAGATAAAAATACCCCAATTTTCACGTTTTCAAAGAATTCCAGTTTCACCCTACAACTCCCCCCAATGTCATAGGATCTGGTCGGAATTCGAAATTAGAGCTTTAAAGAACAAGATCCATCAAAATATCAAATTTTATTAAGATCTGGTCACCCTTTCGTAAGTTACAAATACCTCATTTTTCCAAATTACCCCCTCCCCCAGCTCCACCAAAGAGAGCAGATCCGCTCTGGTTTTATCAGTCACGTATCTTAGACAGGTTTTTATTCTTCTCATCCAGTTCCATCCTGGTCTCTCCGCATTAAGTATTTTCTAAGATTTCCACCACCCCCAACTGACCCCCTCCAATGACGCTGGATCCGGTTGAGGTTTAAAATAAGAGATCTGAGTTACAAGGTCCTTCTAAATATGAAGTTTCATGAAGATCCGATCACTCCTTCGTAAGTTAAAAATACGTCATTTTTTCTAATTTTTCAGAATTAACCCCCCCCCTCGTAATAGAGCGGATCCGTTCCAATTATGTAAACCACGTGTCCAAGACTACTGCTTATTTTTCCCACCATGTTTCATTACGATCCTTTCAATCTAAGCGTTTTCCATGATTTTAGGTTCCCCACCCCAAACTCCCCCCATTGTCACCAGATCCGGTCGGAATTTAAAATAAGAGCTTTGAGACACGATATCCTTCTAAAAATCAAATTGCATTGAGATCCGATCACCCGTTTGTAAGTTAAAAATACCTTTTTTTCTATTTTTTCAGAATTAACCCCCCCCTCCCAACTAACCGAAAGAGAGCAGATCTGTTCTGGTTATGTAAATCATGTATCTTGGACTTGTTCTTATTTTTCTACCAAGTTTCATCCCGATCCCTCTACTCTAAGTGTTTTCCAAGATTTTAGGTTTACCCCTCCAAACTCCCCCCCCCAATGTCACCAGATCTGGTCGGGATTTAAATTAGCAGCTCTAAGACACGATATTCTTCCAAACATCAAATTTCATTAAGATCTGATCAACGGTTCGTAAGTTAAAAATACTTCTTTTTGACTATTTTTTCAGAATTAACAGGCCCCCCATTCCCCTCCAGATAGTCAAATCGGGAAAACGACTATTTCTAGTTTAATCTGGCCCGGTCCCTGATATGCCTGCCAAATATCATCGTCCTAGCTTACCTGGAATAGCCTAAAGTAGCAAAACTGGGACCGACAGACCGACAGAATTTGTGATTGCTATAGGTCACTTGGTTAATAACAAGTGCCATTACCAGACATCGCAAAGAACTTTTTATTCTCATCTTTTTATTACATATATGAGATGGTTTGCCCCCTCGTAATTTTGTCCTCTTAAATTTTGTCCCAGTTCATTAAGAATGACCCCTGAATCACAAAAGCCATAGAATAAATAGTTGACATTAGTAAAAATACTTTAATGTGAAGAGTGAGGTATTAGGAGTAGGTGAGCCCCTCATATGGGTAATAATTTCTTTTCGTTTTAAGTTTTAATGCTGCTCCTTACTTCCAGCTGAAAAAAACTTTTTCATATTTATTCTTTCATTGTTTTTTTAAATAATGCTAGTAAATCCTGCACTCCCTTCATGGAAATTTTCTTCCCCCATGACAAATTCCTCGATGGAAAGTTCCCCCAGCATATTCCCCTCTTCTAAACTCCTCCCCCAACCAAAAAATCTCCTGAAAACCGTCTGTACACTTTCCAATAACCATTACTATGTGTAAGCACTGGTCAAAGTTTGCAACTTGTAGCCCCTCCCAGGGGGACTGTGGGGGAGTAAGTCGTCCCCAAAGAAAAGTTATAAGGTTTTTCGACTATGTTGAATAAAATGGCTATCTTAGAATTTTGATCCGTTGAATTTGGGAAAATAATTAGCATGAGAGGGGGCCTAGGTGCCCTCCAATTTTTTTGTCACTTACAAAGGGCACTAGAACTTTTCATTTCCTTTAGAATGAGCCCTCTTGCAACATTCTAGGACAACTGGGTCGATACGATCACCCCTGGGAAAAAAAAACAAACAAATAAACACGCATCCGTGATGTGTCTTCAAGCAAAAAATGCGAAATTCCACATTTTTGTAGATAGGAGTTTGAAACTTGTACAACAAGGTTCTCTGATACGCTGAATCTGATGGTGTGATTTTCGTTAAGATTATGACTTTTAGGGGGTGTTTCTCCCCTTATATACGTATGTTTTCATTGCGTATATAAGGGGGTTCAACGCTCGTCGATACCTCGCTCTTTACACTAAAGCTTAAATTTTGTCCCAGTTCCTTAAGAATGACCGCTGAATCACAAAGACCGTAGAATAAATAGTTGAAATTACTAAAAATACTTTAGCGTAAAGAGTGAGGTATAGCGAGGAGCTAAACCCCTCATATGCGTAATAATTTTTGTTCGTTTTAAGTTTTAATGTTGCTCCTTACTTTCAGTAGAAAAAACTTTTCATATTTATTTTTTCATTTTTTTTCAAATAATGCTATAAGCTCCTGCGCCCCCTTCATTGAAATTCTCTTCTCCCAAGAGAAGTTCCTCCGTGGAAATATCCTCCCACGTACCTTCCCCCTCCACTCTCCCCCCAAACCAAAAAAAATCCCCCTGAAAACGTCCGTACAATTCCCAGTGACCATTGCTATAAATGTAAATACAGGTCAAATTTGTAACTTGTAGCCCCTCCCATGGGGACTGTGGGGGAATAAGTCTTCCCTAAAGACATAGTTATAAGGTTTTTTGACTATGGTGAATAAAATGGCCAGAATTTTGATCTGATGACTTTTGGGAAAAAATAAGCGTGGGAGGGGGCCTAGGTGCCCTCCAATTGTTTCGGTCAATTAAGAAGGGGACTTGAACTTTAATTTCCGTTAGAACGAGCCCTCTCGCGACATTCTAGGACCACTCAGTCGATACGATCACCCCTGGGAATAAAATAAAATAAAATAAATAAACACGCATCCGTGATGTGTCTTCAAGCAAAAAATGCGAATTCCACATTTTTGTAGATAGGAGTTTGAAACTTCTACAACAAGGTTCTCTGATACGCTGAATCTGATGGTGTGATTTTCGTTAAGAGTATGACTTTTAGGGGGTGTTTCTCCCTATTTTCTAAAATGAGGCAAACTTTCTCAGGCTCGTAACTTTTGATGGGTATAACTGATCTTGATGAAACTTATATATTTAAAATCAGCATTAAAATGCATTTATTTTGATGTAACTATTGGTATAAAAATTTCCTTTTTTAGAGTTGCGGTTACTATTGAGCCGGGTTTCTCCTTGGTACAGTTCGTTACCTCGAACTGTTTGAACACAGGTCAAAGTTTATAACTTGCAATCCCTCCCACGGGGACTGCGGGGTAGTAAGTCGTCCCCAAAAACATAGTTATTAAGTTTTTTGACTATGGTGAATAAAATGGCTATCTCAGAATTTTGATCGGGTGACTTTGGGGAACAAAAGAGAGTGGGAGGGGGCCTAGGTGCCCTCCAATTATTTTGTTCACTTAAAAACGACATTAGAACTTTTAATTTTCGTTAGAATGAGCCCTCCCACGACATTCTAGGACCACTGGGTCGACATGATCACCCCTGGGAAAAAAACAAACAAACAAACAAATTAACACCCATCCGTGATTTGTCTTCTGGCAAAAAATGCCAAATTACACATTTTTGTATATAGGAGCTTGGAACTTCTACATATAAGTTCTCAGATACGCTGAATCTGATGGTGTGATTTTCGTTAAGATTCTGTGACTTTTAGGGGGTGCTTTCCCCTATTTTCTAAAATAAGGCAAATTTTTCCAGGCTCGTAACTTTGGATGACAAAGACTAAATTCGATGAAACTTATATATTTAAAATCAGCATGAAAATCTGATTCTTTTGATGTATATTTTTGCATCAAAATTCTGTTTTTTAGAGTTTCGTTTACTATTGAGCCGGGTCGCTCCTTACTACAGTTCGTTATCACGAACTGTTTGAAAATACAAAATTCAACATTTTCAAATAGTTTGTGGTAACGAACTGTATTAAGGAGCGACCCGGCTCAATAGTAACCGCAACTCTAAAAAATCAAATTTTTATACCAATAGTTACATCAAAAGAATTGCATTTTAATGCTGATTCCCCCGGACGACTTATTCCCCCGCAGTCCCCATGGGAGGGGCTACAAGTTACAAACTTTGACCTGTGTTTACATTTATAGTAATGGTTACTGGGAATTGTACAGACGTTTTCAGGGGGATTTTTTGGTTTGGGGGGAGAGTTGAGGGGGATATTTCCGCGGAGGAACTTCTCATGGGGGAAGAGAATTTTAATGAAAAAAAAATGAAAAAATAAATATGAAAAGTTTTTTCTACTGAAAGTAAGGAGCAGCCTTAAAACTTAAAACGAACAAAAATTATTACGCATATGAGGGGTTTACCTCCTCGTTATACCTCACTCTTTACGCTAAAGTATTTTTAGCAATTTCAACTATTTATTTTACGGCCTTTGTGATTCAGCGGTCATTCTTAAGGAATTGGGACAAAATTTAAGCTTTAGTGTAAAGAGCGAGGTATCGATGAGCGTTGAACCCCCTTATATACGCAATGAAAACATACGAATGTAGAAGTTCGTTACGCAAGTTAATTTGTAAGTTACGTATATTTTTTTACCAATGAAAAAGTTTGTAAAAAATTAAAAGTTCTAGTAGCCTTTTTAAGTAATCAAAAAATTGGAGGGCAACTAGGCCTCCTCCCTCGCTCCTTTTATCAAAATCTTCCGATTAATTGCAATTAATTAATATGCAAATTTCGTTTTAATTATTTATGTGTGGAGAGCCAAGATCAAAACATGCTTTAATTCAAAAACGTCCAGAAATTAAATAAAAAAATAAGTTTTTTTAATGAAAGTAAGGAGCAACATTAAAACTTAAAACGAATAGAAATTGTTCCGTATATGAAAGGGGCTTTTCCACCTCAACGCCCCGCTCTTTGCACTAAAGTTTCTTACTGTTTTAAAAAAGTAGAGTTAAGAGAAAGAGTCAAACTTTAGCGTATTATAGAATAAATAGAATAAAATCTTGTGAAAGAAATAATTTTTTTTAAAGCAGAATGTATGGTAAATAGAAAAACAGATGAAACGCCAGTATAAAATTTTTAGTTTGTGACCACTAATGGTAGAATTTTAGTCCTGCTGGATGAAATTAAATGGAAAAAGCAGTTTTTTCAACTGAAAGTAAGGAGCAATATTAAAACTTAAACAAAACAGAAATCATTATGAATATGAAGGGGATATCCCCCTCCTCAATACCTCGCTCTTTATACTATAGTTTGACTTTTTGTTCCAATTATTTATGAACGACTATTGATACACAAAGACCGTTTAATAAGAATAGAAGCTTTTCAAAAAATTCAAAAAACACCTGCATTACTTACAGCCATTTCCCCAGAAGCTGTGAGGGGTCAAATCATCCTCAACACTATAGCTATTAGATATTTAGTCCATGCTGAACAAAATGGGTATCTCAAAATTTTGATTAAATAACTTTGGGAAACAAAAGGGGGTGGAAGGGGGCTTGCTAATCTCCCATAATTGTATCACTTAAAAAGGGGACTAGGACTCTATTTCCTATTAAATGAACCCTCTTCCGATCATCTAGGATCAATGGTTCGATACGATCATCCTTGGGGAAAACAAACGAATCAAAAAACATCCGTGACCTTGTTTTCGGCAAACAAAAATTCATAATTCCTCATTTTTGTATATAAGAGATTGAAACCACTAAAGTAGGGTTCTCTGATAAGCTGAACCTTATGGTATGATAATCATTAAATCATTTTATTTCTTAGGGGCGTTTCCCCCTTTTTCAAAAATTAGGCAAATTTTCTCAGGCTCGAAATTTTGGTGGGTAGCTTATAACTTCATGAATTCTATATCTATATATATAAAAATAAGTTGTCTGTCTGTGGATGTGTGGATGGATGTGTCAGGTGACGTCACCTGAAAAAACTGGATTACGTGACGTCAAAACTGAAAAAACTAAAAAAAGGCAAAAACTACAAAAAAAAACTAAAAACTAATAAAAAAAATAAAAAAGCTAAAAAACTAAAAAAACTATAAAGGTAAAAACCAATAAAAAACTAAAAAAAAAACTGAAAAAACTAAAAAAAGGCAAAAACTACAAAAAAAAACTAAAAACTAATAAAAAAAGTAAAAAAGCTAAAAAACTAAAAAAACTAAAAAAACTAAAAAAAGGTAAAAAACTAAAAAAAATAAAAAATAAAAAAAAACTAAAAAAAAGGAAAAAACTGAAAAATAAGCTAAAATAAAGGTAAAAACCAATAAAAAACTAAAAAAAAAAAGGAAAAAACTAATAAATGACGACACTCAAAGAGAAAGCGACCAGGACAAAAGGAATGTTCGATTAGCAATCAACAAAGCACCGGGACACAGGGAGTATAAATGACGACCAGGACATAAGTAAAAAAAAAAAAACTATCTATATATATAAAAATAAGTTGTCTGTGGATCTGTGGATCGTGGATCAGGTGACGTCACCTGAAAAAACTGGATCAGGTGACGTCAAAACTGAAAAAACTAAAAAAAGGCAAAAACTACAAAAAAAAACTAAAAACTAATAAAAAAAATAAAAAAGCTAAAAAACTAAAAAAACTAAAAAAAGGCAAAAACTACAAAAAAAACTAAAAACTAATAAAAAAGCTAAAAAACTAAAAAAACTAAAAAAAAAAGGCAAAAACTACAAAAAAACTAAAAACTAATAAAAAAAATAAAAAAGCTAAAAAACTAAAAAAACTAAAAAAAGGTAAAAAACTAAAAAATAAATAACGACCGGGACACAGGGACACAACTACAACGGGGACACCGGGGGAAACAGGGGGATATAAATGACGACCGGGACAAAAAAACTAAAAAGAAATAAAAACTAAAAACTAATAAAAAAAACTAAAAAATCTAAAAATCTAAATAAGCTAAAAAAGAAAAAAAAAGGAAAAAAATAAAGGAGAAAAACAAAACTAAAAAACGAATGTATATACAGACCGGGACACCGGGATACAAATGATGACCGGGACCCGGGACACAGGGAATATAAATGACGACCGGGACACAGGGACACAACTACAACGGGGACACCGGGGGAAACAGGGGGATAACCTGACAATCTATTTATATGCAAAGACAATGGGACAGCAAAGAATGTTGTATATTCGCAAGTTTTACGTAGTTAAAACCATATATATATATATATATCTATATTCACAGGTGGGACATAGGGACACAACTACAATGGCGCGTAACTATTATGGCGCGTAACGACTTACGCGCGCGGGGGGGCTTGGGGGGGGCGCGAAGCGCCCCCACCAACTAGGTGTTGGGGTGGCGCGAAGCGCCACCCCAACAGCTAGTTTTGAATAAACATCAAAATTAAATTCTTTCGATGTATCTACTATTATCAAAATCCTAATTCTTACAGTTTCAGTTACTATTGAGCCGTATCGCTCCGTACTTACAGTTTGTTACCACAAACTATTTGATTTACTAGGTCAAAAGGTCAAACAAAAAATACCTTTTTGGTCAACCTTTCTGCTGCTAAAGTAATTAGGACAAAAGTAAATGAAAGCATTTGGGTTCTTTCTCCTAACTACCTATATAATATTTATATAAGGTAATGAATCATACTTTTTCTACTCTACGTATTGTATAATCTCACCCGTTTCCCTATTCTGCGCCAGATTTTTATTTATTAATTTTTCTTCTGTAATTTCCAGGATTAAGAATTTGAAACTTAAGCCTGTCAACTTTACTCGTAATTCCGAAACTAACATATTTGTTTTTACGATTTTATATACTTGCCTTAAGCTTAAAATATTATATTCTATTGAGCCCCGTTTAACTTTAAAAACACTTAAACGCAAGAACTTATGAACTTCAACTAGGGAGTAGTTAACCCCTTAATGAGTTCATTACTTTATTGATTCTTTCCTTGGAAGTCCTGTTCTTACTTTTCATATAATATTTTGATATAATATTCTTATGATTAAAAATTCACAATTAATAGACAACAAATTAGGTTTCGATTTATGAATATTTAACATTCTTTGTGCTATAAAACAAAAGAATGAAAAACACTATTCAGTTTAACTAAACTTATATATACTGACCGTAGCTTATAACACGTTTCGGAGAAAGCTGAGCTGTTTTTATCTGTTTAATCAATTTTTGAAGGGTTTTACTAATTTTAAAGTTTGATGAAACGATACTCAGGGCTGCCAAATTTTTTTTAAGGAGTGTGTCATGTTTTTTCTGAAAATGTGCTTTTTGTGTCATCTCAGATTCCATAATGTGTCATTTTTTTTTTGCTACAAGTGGTATCATATTTAATTTTCAAATCTTTATTTAGAGTTTTGAATATTTAATCTTTTCCAAATCAGTTCAAAAAGGAGTAAACTTAACCTTATCCTATTATCTTGGGATCATGACCTTTTTGTGACGTCATGACAGAAATAGAAACATTCGTTTAAATTAATGTTACACACTATGAATTTGGGTCTGGGTGGCCAACGAGGCAAGTTTACATTTATAAAAGTTTTAGGGACAATCAATTCCGACAGCAAATTGAAAAGAGACTTTTTGTATGACGTTATAATTGTAATCGGCTCTATACGTAATCGGCTTTATTGGCTAAGCTTTTTATTAAATCAATATGTAAGCCATTTAACCAGCTTCAATCTAGTATTTTTGTTATATTTTTTGGTACCTTTTTAGGCCAGATGGATTATTCTGAAGAAAAGACACCTCTGAAAATTTGTAATCTTGTCCGAGGTTTGATACCCCTCCTGTGCTCCTAAAAATGGGAGTTGCTGCTTATGCACAAAGCTTTGGTAAACAGCATGCTTTTTAATTTTTACTATTAAGTACATACCAGTTGTCTACATCAAATACTCAATCAAGAAGCCAATTAAGTTCATATATTCAGCGTGCATTTTATTTGAAATTTCCTCCTATGGCACTGTTTGTGTACTACTGCCATTGTTAGGCAGCGCTATTCCCTTCCATTAATTTGTAGCTTTTCTGGAGGTAGAAAACTAAAATTTTACTTTTCTTTTATTACCATTTAAAAATCAAGACTAGGATGACAAAAATGTGTCATTTTTTTTAATGAGTCATTTTTGTCGATTATGTCATTTTTTATTGAAAAATGTGTCATTTTCGTCGATTGTGTCATCATTTCGTCTGAATGTGTCATTGTGTCACGCAACATCAAATTGTGTCATTTTGACACAAAGTGTGTCAATTTGGCAGCCATGACGATACTATTGGTCAACCCGAAAGACTCTTCATAAATCTAACAAATCCCCTTAAACAGTTTCAATTTTGCTTAGGTTAGCTGTTAGTTTGGTCAAAACTAAATTATAATAACTATATTAAAAGCGAATTGTTCGAACTTAAAATTAAATCTAAAAAAAGGTTCGAATGCTTAAATTGATATCACTAAAACCCGGAATTAGAATTATTTGGGCTAAAAAGAGAGAAAATACTGGGTTGTTTGTGATTATTCTTCATCAGTTTCTTTTTTAGGCTGATCAAAACTGTATAATGCATACCGTCATTTCCAAGGATTAGAGAATTCTTATTAATGAAAAGTTAAACAAAGTTTGAAAAGTTTTACCAATTTCAAAATTGATGAAGAAATGATAAAATCTGGCAACCCAAAAGAATATTCACTATGCCTAATCGGGACTTGTAGATACAATCCGGGTTTGGAATTATTAGAGCTCAAGAGAGAGAAACTACTGGGTTGTTTGTGGCTATTCTACATCAGTACAAAAACTGTTTAATCTATACCGTCGTTTCCAAGGATTAGAGAATTCTTATTAATGACAAGCTAAACAAAGTCCGAAAAGTTTAACTTATTGTAAAATTGATGAAGAAATGATAAAATTTGGCAACCCGAAAGAACATTCACCATGTCTAATCGGGACTCGTAGACTCTATCAATGGTGCGGAACTCGCCCTAATTGAGAAACAAAAGTATCCAAGTATGCTCAAAGCAAATGTACAAGGACTTAAGTGGTGTATGTAAAAATAAAACTCATAATTAAAACTATAAAATTAAAGAACTTTCAATTATAATGGAAGAACCCAGCGTGCCGAGCCAGGGAGACCCTCCAACAGATTGACTCTAGTTCGGCTTTGTGGAATGACATGAAAAGTGTAGCATAAGTGGGAGATGGTAACGTCGGCAATGAAGGGGAGGGAATTAATGCTAGGTTTTTATTCTCGCTCAAATGGACTATCCGTCTTAGCTTTTTCTACAATTAGCCATGACTTGATGCTCACAACTATTCCATTTTAATTCAATTGTTTCCATTGTTTTAAAAAATAGAGCTGTCAGAAAGAATCAAACTTCAGCGTAAAGAGCGAGGCTTTGAGGAGGGAAAATCCCCTTTAGTACACGGAGTAATTTCTGTTCGTTTTAAGTTTTAATGTCGCTCCTTACTTTTAGTAAAAAAAAACTTGTTTTTCTTAATTTAATTATAGATAGGAGATTGAAACCTCTACAGTAGAGTTCTCTGGTGTGCTGAATTTGATGGTCAGATTTTCATTAAGATCACTTGACGTTTTGGGGGTTTTGTCCCTTTCCTGAAAGTTTGGCAGATTTTCTTAGGCTCTTAACCTGTGATAGGTGCAATAAAATTTGATGAATTTCAAATAGTTTGGATAGGTATCAAAATTTGATTGTATTTGAATTTTGGTTACCATTGAGCTACATCGCTCCTTGCTTAAAGTTCCTTACCACGAACTGTTTCATTTGCGCAACTCACACAAAATGTCTTATAAAAACAGCTTCGATGGATTACAGTTTGACCTCCCCCCCAATTCATTTTTGTGTCTTTAGGCTCTAATAAAGAAAAAAACAAGAAAAAGGAAAGCACTTATCAGGCATCAAGGAGAAACAATGAAGGACAGTTTGTATATGTTTTTGGAGCCAATTTCCCCAAATCCAGTGAACATGACAATAAAAAAAAATAATTGGTACCATAAAGGGACTTTTTCTTACTATAAAAGTGCAATAAAGGTACTTTATGGTAAAATAAAGGTAAATATCTCCTTAAAAAAACTGGTCTGTTTCTGTTGATGCTGGAATTATACAGATTTATCTTTTTTTTGACAATATTTTGGAAGAATCTAAATTTCAGCTGGGAGGGAAAACTCGGGTCTGGGTTGGGAGCAAGCCGAAGGCTGGGTGGGGTAGCTGCCCCTCTTCCCTATTTAAAAATACGCCTTTGTCTAGCTACGTATATCTGTTAAAGATTTAAGATTCATATGGACATTCTTACAAACACCGATGGCTATGATGGAGCTCTTCCCTAAAAGAAGTTTCATCAAGCACGGACACTGAAGGCCCTAGCTGGAACTATTCTTCCCAGCCGTTTTGTTGAATAAGGTCACCCAAAAGTCATTGTAGCAATTAAGTACTATTAGGAGATGTTCCTACACTTCTACTCTCAATTATCCAGTACAGGTCAAATATGTGATAAAATATTTATCTTTTCATCTCCTTTAAAATCTAGAAGTAGAATACACAAATAATATTGCATTTTTCTTCTTGCTAACTTCCGCCAGGTGGGGTTGGCTTATGGCATCCTCTAATGACATCTTACAATATTTTCGATACGCCTTCATGTTTTTTGTAGTCCTAAGCAGTACTGGGGCGGTCGGTCACAAGGATTTTCCTGCCAGTGCTTGGGCGTTCATCCTCTTTGGCGAGAGGCATTAGTTCTTCTTTCAAAGACTATTTTGGGCAGTTAAGCTTTGGACATACGCTGAACCTTTCCTAACCATCGAAGATTTGGAGTTGGATGGTCTGTATAATGGTTTGAGGCTAATCCAAGGAGGACAGTAGTTGTTTGTTTGTTACTCGGTCAAGGTAAGTGATAACACGGAGCTTCCGAAGGGTTTTAGTTTCAAATGCCGCCAGTCGGTGCTTGTCATCGGCTTTAATGTGTCTCTGCTCCATTACCTTTAGTTTTGCTCCATATTTAGTCTTAAGGGCAGGTGTTTATTTTTCCAAAAAGAAATCTGTTATATCCTTTTGATTTCTTCGCCTCAAGTAGTTGGTTTGGTGAGAGCAGGACCAGTCTCTGCGTGCTGTGACATTCTCATCACCTTGGTCCATTACCCTTTACCCTAAAGATATCAGATTTCTGCTACAATTCCACTAACATCTACTATTTGTTTTATGATTTCCCGTTTTATAAAGTTGTGTCTCACTCCTATATGCACACCACTTTCAGGGCTCTAAGGTCTTACGTACAAGCCTTGTTGGGATTTCGGAAGTTAACATTTATATCGAAACAAGTTTAGAACTAGATCAAGCTACTTCACAAGAGGTCAATTTAATAAGAAAGCGTTACCCCCAACATATTACCCCAACTTTATTGATAGTTCAAGAGCGTGGAGCTTTTTTACGAATGCAAGGGGCAACATTAGGGGAGGGGAAGAGAAGGGAAATTATTGCCACTCGGATTTTTGAAAATACGTGTTTTAACTATGAAGTACTCTTTTTTAGTGTTTTAAAAGTATAATATGAAAAATTAATCTCCCATAGATTCTGTGAAATTTTATCCTGATACTCTGAACTTTTTAGTCATAAAATAAGCAATTAATATTGTGTTATTAATGGTTTCCCACCCTAAAAAAGACTTAACAGCTTCGTTGTTCATCATGAGCCCTACTCCTTGTCTATGTACCCCATCCTTCCTACACACCTGGCAGTAAAAAAAAAATCTATATCACCCAATTTCATGCTTCCTACTCTTGGGATATGAGTTTCTGAAACTCTTCATAAGTCCAATTCGAATTTTCCGAATTCGTCTGTCAAAATGTCGGTACGATAGTCATTTTTTAACGTCGTAGTATTCCGAGTTCCAATTTCTAAATCATTGAAATTATTTTGGCCTCAGGAAAAGCATTGATCCCGGATCCCAGTGCAGGACGGGGATCATATATCTTCACAAGTCTACACCGAAGCGCTTAAGCTGTCTAAGACCCGGACAGCAAGAAGTCTCTGGGACCTCCAGTAAGAAGAATGGAGGCTTTGTGCAATCCTGGGCCCATCTTGGTCATAACATAGTTTTTAGCACTTGGCGACGCTCTTCTATCAACAACAGTTGAAATCCTGCACAGACCGTCTCAAACCTTTTCCTCCGACTCATTATATATTCATGCCTATATATTCAGGAGGCAATTCATAGTAGATAAATTAGTTAGGAAGAAGATTTTCAGCCCAAAAACACCCGTCAAAACAGACCAAGCCCAGAAGAATTATCCATTAATCAGAATCCCGTGCGAATGCTGTTTCATTTACTAGGCTATAATTTCCTCGAGGGACGCCACTCATCAAGTAGGAATAGAGTTGACTGCAAGGTCCCCAGTCTGTTTTGAGCCAGACTGTTTTGGGCAGTTAAGCTTGGGACATACGCTGAACGTGTCCTAACCATCGAAACTTTGGAGGTGGATGCATGATGGTTTGAGGTTAATCCAAGGAGGACAGTAGTTGTTTGTTTGTTACTCGGTAAAGGTAAGTGATAACACGGAGTTTTCGGAGGGATTTAGTTTCAAATGCCGCCAGTCAGTGCTTGTCATCGGCTTTAATATGTCTCTGCTCCATTAGCTTTAGTTTTGTTCCATCTTCAGTTTTAACGGTAGGTGTTTATTTATCCAAAAAGAGGGCAGTGAAATAAAGTATGCGGTGGCAAGTACCAGGCGTCGTTTGATGTCTTTTGAGGAGTCGTTAGTGGATGTCAGCACACTTCCTAGGTAAACACACAGTTCCAACCATTTGATATCCTCGCTCCAAGTAGTGGATTTGGTGAGAGGGAGACCAGTCTCTGCTGGCTGTGACACCCTCATCACCTTGGTCCATTACCCATTACCCTAAAGAGATCAGATTTCTGCAATTATTCCTCTAGCATCTACTATTTTTTGTATGATTTCCTGTTTTATAAAGTTGTGTCTCACTCCTATATGCATACCACTTTCAGGGCTCTAGGGTCTTACGTACAAGCCTTGTGAGGATTTCGGAAATTAATATTTATGTCGAAACAAGTTTAGAACTACATTAAGCTATTTCACAAGAAGTCAATTTAATAAGAAAGTATTACCCCCAAGCTGATTACCCCCAAAATATTGCCCTTACTTCATTGATAGTTCAAGAGCGTGGAGCTTTCTTATGAAAACAAGGGCAACATTAGAGGAGGGAAAGAGAACGGAAATTATTACCACTTGGAATTTTAAAATACGTGTTTTAGTTAGGAAGTACTCTATTTAACGTTTTTAAAGTATAACATGAAAAATTTCACAGAATCCCTTAGATTCTGTGAAATTTATCCTAATAAAAAATTAAAAAAAATATTCATAGTTTGTGACGCCTGTTGGTTGACTTTTGGTCCTGCTAGATGAAATAAAAAAAAAAATATTTTTTTCACCTGAAAGTAAGGAGTCAACTGAAACTTAAAACAAACAAAAATTATTTAAAAATGAAGGGGATAGTCCCCTTCTCAATAACTTGCTCTTTACAATAAGATTTGACATTTTTGTTTAAATTATTTATGAATGACTACTGATACACAAAGACCGTTTAATAAGAATAGAAACTCTTTAAAAAATTAAAAAAAAAAAAAAAAAAAAAAAAACACCTGCATTACTTGCAGCCTTTCCCTCGGAAGCTCCGAGGGGTCAGGTCATCCTCAAAACTATAGTTAATAAATTTTTAAACTATGATGAACAAAATGGCTATCTCAAAATATTGATTAGACAGTTTTTGGGAAAAGGGATAAGGGGGGGGGCTGGAAGGGGGCTAGCTACCCTCCAATAATTTTTGTCACTTAAAAGGGGCACTATAACTTTCTATTTCGTATTAAGTAAGCCATCTTCAGATCATCTAGGATCAATGGTTAGATACGATCATTCCTGGGGAAAACATACAAATCAACACGGATCTGTGACCTTGTTTTTGGCAAAAAAAATCAAAATTCTGGAATTTTTTATACAAGAGATTGACATCTCTGCAGGAGGGTTCTCTGATAAGCTGAATTTCATGGTATGATTTTCATTAAATAAATTTATTTCTTAGAGGGATTTTCCCTTTTTTACAAATTAGGCAAGTTTTTTCCGGCTCAAAACTTTGGTGGGTAGCATAAAACAACATGAATTCTATATTTTGAATAAACATCAAAATTGAATTCTTTTGATGTATCTGTTATTATCAAGAGCCTGATTCTTACAGTTTCGGTTACTATTGAACCGCATCGCTCCGTACTTACAGTTTGTTACCACGAACTATTTGATTTACTAGGTCAAAAGGTCAAACAAAAATAGCTATTTTTTTGCTCGACCTTCCTGCTTATAAAGTAATTAAATAAAAAAAAAATTAACTGAAAGTAAGGAGCGACATTAAAACTTAAAACGAACAGAAATTACCTCGTATATGAAAGGGGCTGTTTCCTTATCAACGCCCCACTCTTTACGCTAAAGTTTGACTCTTTCTCTTAACTCTACTTTTTAAAATTTTTAATGTCGCTCCTTACTTTCAGTTAAAAGTCTTGTTTTTTTTTATTTAATTTAACAGTAAGCACTGGAGCCAAGCACACATTTAAAAAGAAAAAAGGACAAGAACTACTCAACGGGAACAGCAACGTTGTTATTAAGCGAAAACACGATCTAAAAGAAAAAGTACAAAAAATACAAAATAATATAATTTGGCTTAAAACAAGTCTAAGGGAAAGTAACTATTTTATAAGACCGGTTAGGTCATATAGTCAGTAGCTCGTTGATCTTTCTATAAATTTCGAAAACTCCGTACCACCTTAAAAATATAACTGTTTTTAATATGAAGGAAACCTTTGAAGGTCAGTTTCAGAAAAAAATGCCAAGTTAGTGTTAGAAAAAATGTAATTGTAAAGAAACGAATTATAAAGCCTACCTAACTTCCTTTCATTAAACTGGCCCTTATCTATAACAATTAAACTGTAAGTCATTCTCTGTTTTTCCTTCATAGCATTTTTAGTAGATTAAGTGTTACCATAGCTTTAATAAATCCATCGAACGGAAGCTCAAGATTCTAAGTGTGGCAGAGGCAGAGATTTTAGCATTGCCAACATAAATAATTACATTTTGAAGTTGTTGGGATATTTTGATTTTCTTTAAAAAAACAAAACAAAAAAACATACAAATGACCGTGAAAAAAAAAACAACAAAAAACATACAAATGACCGTTGATTGATAGTTAAATTAACACGTACTGCTATTTCTTAGTTCAGAATTTCATAATTTTTCATTTTGAAAGTAAGAAACGTGAAAACATTTAAAACGTATTTTGTTTTCAGTAAAGCACAAATTGTGTTCTGGTCTTGAGAAGGCATAGGGGTTATCAATTCTAGTTATGTTAATCTTTGCTCGTTTTGAGTTTGACCTGGGTATCTATTGTAATTTCTGTTTCTTTTGAGTTTCATTTATTTATTGATAGTGATTTGTGGTAGTTTTTGGCCTGAAAGTATTTAACTTAATTTTTGTTCATTCTTGGCGTAATGTAACCCTTGACTTTTCTTTCAAAAACTTTTCTTGTAGAAAAAGTTTATTAAATTAATTTCTGTTCGTTTTTATTGATATAGTCTTTTCCATGGGAAAGAAAATATTGTATATCTTTTCAGTTTTCTTCCATAAGAATCCATGGTATGGGCTGCTATTTGTATGTTGGTGAAATTTTTCAACAATTTTTAATCCTGACACAAACAATATTGTCAATTTAATTGTATAGTTTCTGAAGTTGATCTGGAAAACAAAACTTAATATTATTCCCAAAATATTCAATCTATGCTCTTTGACAACCTGGATACACTTACACTCTTTTTGTGAAATTATATTATAAGACCAGCAATAGTAATAGTAGTATCCCCAAAAGTTTTAATTTAATACCCGACTGATTACAGTTGTTCTTGATATATTGCTGAGGTGTCTTATTGGCAATCATTTAACACAATGCCTTTTGCCATTGACATGCCTAATATCTCTAAGGACAAAGTTGCTGGACCGTTCTACTATGCTGAACAAAATGGCTATATCACAATTTTAACTGGATGTGTAGAGAAAATGAATGGGCTTGAGAGAAGGGCTGCTTGTCCTCCAATTTTTTGCTACTCTTAAAAAAAGCCACCAAATACTCGTGCCCTGTAATTGGAGTGCAAGGAGGAGAGCTTCCCCCTTCATATATCTGGTAAAAACATTTAAAACAAGTAAAAAAAGTGAAAACATTTTGAATATATTTTGTTTTCAGTAAAGTGAAAATTATGCTCTGGTCTTCAGAAGGTATTGAGGTTGTCAAAGACATAATTTCTAGACCTTTCAACTACAGTGAACAAAATGGCTATCTCAAAATTTAGATTTAGATTATTTTAGGGAATTGATCGGCGTGGCGGTGGGGGGGGGGGGGTCTTGTTGCCCTTCAATCGCTTTTGATTAATAAAAAGGCCGCTAGCCCTTTCAGTTTCCAATCAAACAAGCCTTTTTTGAAGTTTCTACGACGTCAAATGGCAACCTCAAAATTTCTATCAGAGGCATTACGGAAAAATAGAAGGTTTTGAGGAGTAGGGGCTGGGGGTTATCCACAATCATATCACTCTGAATCTTAAAATGGGCACTAGAACTTCTGATTACCAATACAACGAGCCCAGTCGGAATTTTATGCAATCACCCTTTCTGTACATACCATATATGCCCCCAGAGCATAACTAACCTTGCCCTGAAGAATTTCGCTGGGTTTTTATCCTCACAGAAATAATTTACGGTCCTTTCATTCATGTTGAACAAAATGGCTATCTCAAAATTTTGATTTAAAATGTGTATGGAGAAATTCTGGCCGAGGGAGGGGTTAGCTGTCCTCCAGTGAATTTCTGCTAATGAAAACATTTCAATTTTCAATCAAATGAGCTGTTTTTGAAGTTTATACGACAACAAATGGCAATCTCAAAATTTCTATCTGATGAATTTCGGAAAAATATGAAGTGTGGAGGGGAGGGGGGTATACACCCTCTAATAACTCTGGGTCTTAAAAAGCGATCTAGAACTTGGGGGGTATACATAACTCTGGATCTTAAAAAGCAATCTAGAACTTTTGATTAAGACTCCAATGAGCCCCCTCTGAAGTTTGTAAGATTTCCATGTATAGCTTTTACTCCCCAAGGGCATAATTTATAACTCTTGCCCTGAGGTTTGTGAGGGGAGGGGTTTCAATCTTGGAAACCCCTCCAAATAGAAATGGTTATCTCAAACTTTCCATTGGATATGTTTGGGAAAATGGTAGGCCTGGGAGGGGGATTAGTTGCCCTCCAATCACTTTAGACTATCAAAAAGGGCACTGGTCCTTTAGACTTCCAATCGATTTAGCTGTTTTAGAAGTTTCTAGGACGACGAATGGCCATCAAAAAATTAAAATCAGATGCAATGCGGGAAAACACCAGCTAGGGGGGGTGGTATCCACCCTCTGATCACGCTCAACTTAGAAAGAACACTAAAACTTCTGATTACCAATCCAATGTGCCCCCTCCGAAGGTTATACGGTCACCTTTTCCACATATACCTTGTATGCCCCCAGGGCGTAACTTGCAACCATTGCCCTGAGGGCCGTGGGGGGTTATCATTCTCAAAGACAAAATTTCCAGCCCTTTCAATTACTATGAACTAAATACCTACCTCAAAATTTTTATTGGATGTGTTTGAGGAAATTGTGGGCGTGCCAGGGGGGTTAGTTACTCTCCAATCGCTTTGGACTATTAAAAAGCGCACTGGCTCTTTCAATTTCCAATTGAGCAGGCTATTTTCAAAGTTTTTTCGACAACAAAGGGCAATCTAAAAATTTCTAACGGATACATTTCTGGAAAATACGAGGTGTTTGTGGAGTATCAACCCTCTGATCACATTGAATCTTAAAAGGGCACTAGAACTTCTGATTACCAATCCAACTATCCCCCTCCAAAGTTTATACCATCATTTTTTTCTATATATACCTTATATGCCCACAGGGCATGAATTGTAACCCTTGCCTTGAGGTCTGTAGGGGATTGTCAACCTCAAAGACATAATTTCCGGACCTTTCAACTACGGTAAACAAAATGGCTATCTAAAATTTTGATTGGATGTTTTGGAGGAAATGGTGGGTGTGGGAGGGGGGTTAGTTGCCCTCCAATCACTTTTGACCATTAAAAAGAGCATTACCCCATTCAATATCCAATGGAATGAGCTCTTTTCAAAGTTTCTTCGACAACAAATGGTAATCTTAAAATATCTATTAGTTGCATCTCGGGAAAATTTGAGGTATCGGGGGGAGGAGGTATCCATGCTTTGGTCACTCTAAATCTCAAAAAGTGAGCTGGAACATATATTTTCCAATTAATTCAGCCCAGTCTGGAGTTCTTAGGATATATTTTCAATGTGTCTATGACAACAAATGGCCATCTAAAAATTTCTGTCAGATGCATTTTGGGAAAATACGAGGTGTGTGTGTGTTCGAGAGGAGGGTATCCACCTTTCGGTCACTCTGCATCTCAGAAAAGGACACTGAAAGTTCTGATTAGCATTTCAATGATCCGCTTCCTAGGTTTATACGATCACCGTTTCTGTATAAACCTTAAATGCCCCCAGGGCATAACTTGTAACCCTTGCCCTATGGGCCTTAGGGGGTTATCCTCCTCAGAGATATTTTTTCCAGATCTTTCAACTACGTTGAATAAAATGACTAACCTAAAATTTTGATTGAATGTGTTTGGGGAAATGGTGGGTATGGGAGGGAGGCTAGTTGCCCTTCAATAGCTTTTGACTATTGAAAAGAGCACTAACCTTTTCAATTCCCAATTGAATGAGCTCTTTTTTAAGTTTCTACGACAAGTCCTTCGATACGAAGTACCCTAGTCTATAAAAAAAAAAATAATACATTGTGCCCACGTCGCTCTTTACGTAGGTAGCTCTATTACGCTGCCTATTACTCTAAATATATAAGCTTGATCAAGTTTGGTTTTACCCATCAAAAGTTAAGAGCCTGAAAAATTTTCCTGATTTTTGAAATAGGGGGGAGGGACCCCTAAAATTCAACTTAACGAATTTGCGCCATCATATTCAGCGCACATTTGTTCAGTATAGTTGAAATATCAAATAACTATGTATTTTAGGATTGACATTTTGTTCAGTATAGTTGGAAGATCAAATAACTATATCTTTAGGTTACAAGAACCCCCCCCCCTAACCGTCTGTGAGGAGAGGCATGTAAGTTGTAAAATAATCCTATTGTTTGTATATCGTATTTGTTCCTGGGATGTATAGACACATTTTTACTATAGGGAAAATCTTCTTTGTGGAGAGAAATTTCTGGAGATGATTTTTCCAGGGGAAATGTTATACTGGGGAGATTTAACTGAATTATTGTACGAAATTTTTCTTAATTGTATGAAATTCTCTTTGTCAAATTTTTCATGTGGAGATATTCCAGAGGAAATATCCGGGGGAGGCTCCCCCCGCCGTTAAGGTAAAGTTTGACTCTTTCTGTCAATTCTACTTTTTAGAAGAGTGAAACACTTTAGCCGAAAAAGCAGGGTGTTTAGGAGGGAACAGCCCCTTTCATACGTGGAGTAATTTCTGTTCGTTTTAAGTTTTAATGCCACTCCTTGCTTTCAGTTAAAAAAAATTCATTTTTTTTATTTAATTTCTGAACGTTTTTGAATTATTGCGTGTTTGGTTTTGGCCCTCCGCTCATGAATAATTAAGACGATATTTGAATATAAATTTTTTTTTTGGCTAAATGGCTTTTTCTTAGTTTTGATGGGATGATTTTGAGAAAAAAGGGGTAGGGAAGGAGGTCTAGTTGCCCTCCAATTTTCGGTTGCTTAAAAAGGTAACTAGAACTTTTTATTTCTTGCGAATGTTTATATTAATAAAATACGTAACTTATATGTACATAACGAACTTTTGTATTCGTATATTTTATTACGTACTAGCTGTTGGGGTGGCGCTTCGTGCCACCCCAACCCCCCAA
>NC_088875.1:6824307-6877427 GCF_032884065.1 Artemia franciscana | reverse complement strand
TCCCCCCGTGCGCGTAAGTCGTTACGTGCCATATTAGTTACCCGCCATTGTAGTTGTGTCCCTGTTTCCCACCTGTGAATATATATATATATATATATATATATATATATATATATATATATATATATATATATATATATATATATATATATATATATATATATATATATATATATTTTTTTAACTACGTAAAACTTGCGAATATACAACATTTTTCGATGTCCCATTGTCTGTGCATATAAATAGATTGTCAGGTTTACCAACTCTTGAACATGCAACATAAAATTGTCCATGGGAAAAACAATCCGTATTCAGATCTATACCTCATTATTCTAATGATTGCCCATGAGCTTTGTTGATGGTGATTGCTAATCGAACATTTCCTGTGTCCCCGTCGTCATTTAAATATCCCCCTGTGCCTCCGGCGTCTCCGTTGTAGTTGTGTCCCTGTGTCCCGGTCGTCATTTGTATTCCCAGTATCCCGGTCGTCATTTGTGTCCCAGTGTCACAGTCTGTAATTTCTCTTTGAGCGTCCCGGTCGTCATTTATATTTCCTGTGTCCCGGTGTCCCGGTTGTCATTATTGTCCCGGTGTCCCGGTCTGTAATTTATCTTTGAGTGTCCCGGTCGTTATTTGTGTCCCAGTGTCCCATTCTGTAATTTGTCTTTGAGTTTCCTGGTCGTCATTTATATTCCCTGTGTCCCGGTTTTTAGTTTTCTTTTTCTCCTTTATTTTTCAGTTTTTCCTTTTTTTATTTTTTTTTTCTTTTTCAGTTTTTAGTTTTTTAGTTTTTTTATTAGTTTTTTTTTTAGTTTTTTTTTTAGTTTTTACCTTTTTTTAGTTTTTTTTAGTTTTTTTCTTTTTTAGTTTTTAGTTTTTTACCTTTTTTTATTTTTTTTAGTTTTTATCTTTTTTAGTTTTTTTAGTATTTTCGTTTTTATTTTTTTTGTAGTTTTTACCTTTTTTAGTTTTTTTTCTTCTTTTGTATTAATGCTAGCACTATGCGCCACCCCAACACCTAGTTGGTGGGGGTGCTAATATATATATATATATATATATATATATATATATGTATATATATATATATATATATATATATATATATATATATATATATATATATATATATATATATGTATATATTTGTATAGATATATATACATATATATATATATATATATATATATATATATATATATATATATATATATATATATATATATATATATACATATATATATATATATATATATATATATATATATATATATATATATATATATATATATATATATATATATATATATATATATATATATATATATGTTTTTAACTACGTAAAACTTGCGAATATACAACATTCTTGGATGTCCCATTGTCTGTGCATATAAATAGATTGTCAGGTTTACCAACTCTTGAACATGCAACATAAAATTGTCCATAGGAAAAACAATCTGTATTCAGATCTATACCTCATTATTCTAATGATTGCCCTTGAGCTTTGTTGATGGTGATTGCTAATCGAACATTCTCTATGTCCCCGTCGTCATTTATATATCCCCCTGTGCCCCCGATGTCCCTGTTGTAGTTGTGTCCCAGTATCCCGGTCGTCATTTTTGTCCCAGTGTCCCAGTATGTAATTTTTCTTTGACCGTGTCCCGTTCGTCATTTATATTCCCTGTGTCCCGGTGTACCGGTCTTTATTTGTGTCCCGGTCTGTAATTTATCTTTGAGTGTCCCGGTCGTCATTTACATGTACCAGTCGTTATTTGTGTCCCAGTGTCCCAGTCTGCAATTTCCCTTTGAGTGTCCCTGTCGTCATTTATATTCCCTGTGTAATTACTCGTATTATTTGCAATCTTTTTGTAAAAACATTTTGTAAAAAGTTCCACAAATTTTTCAATTTTTGTAAAAAAGAATTCATTTTAGTTTAATTTTATCTATTGCTAATAGCACAAGGTATTATATGTAGTAATGCCCCTTCAAATGATCCCTAAAACGTCTCTCTGGTTCGTCTCTATGATCCGTCCCCTGAAACGTCTCTAAAACGTCTTCTGTACAAAAGTAGCAGCAACAGGAGAAGAATCAAGGAAAAAAATATCAGTTCTTCCCATGTGAAAAGGTGACTCGCCTTATTGCTTGAGATAGGGGACAGGAATTATCCTAAATGTGATTTTTGGCTATAGAGATTCCGATAGTATGGACTTTTTTTTTGTATCTGCCATAATTTTCGTGGAGTTTCAGGTTATTTTGAAATTCAAAATTAATTTTTTTTCACAACAACTCTTATAATCAAAATTTATTGAACCCATGGTTAGTATTCCTCAATCAGTATCAAATGGTAAATTAAACTCGCTTAACAGTTTCTATAAACCTGTTTTTGATTTTTGGCTGCAACACGCCAACGGTCAAACTTTAATAGGCTTCGGCAGACGCAGCAACTGCGAAATCCTTTACCAAAAATTTTTCACTTCAAATGTGAATTGATTGGTCAGTGAGTAAATGAAAAATTTACCTTTGCGCCACCTTCTAGTATTAATTCATTAAAATCAATCCAGTCAATAGTATCAACGAAGTCAACCAACTTAACGACATCTTTTTCAAAGTAACTGTAGGTACAATGACTCGATCCAAAGCAAATAACCAAGCCAATTTTCAAAAGCCAATCCATGATTATTTAAACAATGTGTTTCATATCACGCATTAATCGCTTCTGTTTTCAACTACGCTTAGACAACCTACAGCTTCAAAGATATTTTTCTAGGAATCAAAGATTGCATGACAGTGCTGACGTTTCTCAATATAGATAACCTATTCGCTTTTGTGCTTTTACCAAGTTGCAAAGGTCCTGATTTCAAAGTTTTGTGTTGAAACAATACCGAATTTTAAATACGAATAATTCAAAAGAGTTGTTTCCCAAAACAAATTTTCAAACAAAATCAAAGGACCAATTAAAAACTAGGATGAGCCAAAAGATAATTAACAGAACTAATGGTCAATGCTACTACTACTACTAACAACTCACCGCAGCACTAATCCACGTGAGGCCAACACACCTACGCATGCTCCTTCTTCATCCCAATCTATCCAAAGCCTCCCTCTTTGGACCTTCGTGGGAAGTTCCCATTTCCTTTGAATCTTTCGTTATGACATCCTACCAGACCAACTACGGACGACCTACTTTCCCCTTAGCCCTAGATGGTAGGCCAAAAAGTACAATCTCTGACAGTCTGTCCTCCTTCACCCGTAGAACTTACCCTAGTCATCTCAACCTTTCTCTTATTATAACCCTAGAAAGCGCGACTGAACCAAACTTTTCTTACAGCCTACTGTTTGAAATATAGTTAGTCAGCCGGGTACCTAGAAAAATCCGTATGCAATTTCTCTGGCAAACACCTAGCCAATGTTCATCCACTTTTCGGAGTGCCCATGCTTCAGACCCAAATTTGACCACTTTCAACAGCGTAGCTTCCAATATTCTAATCTTGGTTTGCAGAATTATCTTCCTATTCTTCCGAGCTTTTTTTAACTGTGGAAAAAAACAACACATTCATACAGACACTCAGTCACATATCCATGGTGAGAGAGACAAAACACACACACAAAAACATAAAGTTAGGCACACAAACACATAAACACACGAGCCATACACACAAAAACAAAACGACAGACACAGAAACATGCATGACCTTTGTTTTTTGTCTTTGTTTATGTCTCTGTCCCACCGTGCCTGTGTGACTAAGCGTCTGTTTGCATTACTCTGTGTCTTTCTTTGTCTTTTTTGTGTGTCTGACTTTGTGTAGTTGTGTGTTTGACTTTGTGTTTTTGTATCTTTTTTGTCTCTCTCCCACTGTGCCTGTGTGACTGAGTGTTTGTTTGCATGACTATGTGTCTGTCTTTTTTCTGTTTCTGCGTGTCTGACTTTGTGTTTTTGTCCGTGTTTTTTCCCCTTTCCACCGTGCCGTGCATATGTTTCCATGTCTCACTGTCTGTCTTTGCATGACCTTTGTTTTTTGTTTGTGTTTATGTCTTTGTCCCACCATGTCTGTGTGACTAAGTGTCTGTTTGCATTACTCTGTGTCTGTCTTTTTTGTGTGTTTGACTTTGTGTTTTTGTACATTTTTTGTGTCTCTTCTACTGTGTCTGTGTAACTGAGCATTTGTTTGCATGGCTATGTGTCTGTCTTTTTTCTGTTTTTGGGTGTCTGACTTTAAGTGTTTGTGGGTCTGACTTTATTTTTTTTTTCAGTGTTTTATTCTCTTTCCCATCGTGCCTGTGAGACTGAGCATCTGTTTACATGTCTCAGCGTCTGTACTTGGGTTTTGCATATCGGACTCTGTGTGTTCGTTCACCTGACTTTGTGTTTTCGTCTGTATCCCATCAGAACTATGTGACAGACTTCTGTTTTTATGTCTCTGTGTTTTCGTGTGTCTGACTCTGCGTATTTGTGTGCTTATGTGTCTGACTTTTTTTTTGTCTCTCTCACCGTGACTGTGTAACTGAGCGTCTCTTTATATCTCTGTGTCTACCTTTATGATTTTGCATGTCTGACTCTGTGTATTTGTGTGTCTGACTTTATGTTTTATATGTGTTTTTGTCTCTGCCCCACCATGTCTGTGTGACTTAGCGCCTATTTGTCTGACTCTGTGTCTGTCTTTGTGCTTTTTGTGTGTGAATCTGTGAGTTTTTTTTACTTTGTGTTTTTGTGTGTTTTTTGTCTCTCTCCCGTGGTGTATGTGTGACCGAGCGTCAGTTTGCATGACTCTTTGTCGGTCTTTGTTAATTTGTGTGTGTCTGACTGTGTGTCTGTGTATTCGTGTGTCTGAATTTGCGTCTAATTTTTTGTCTCTCTCCCACCGTGCCGGTGTGACTGAGCTTCTGTTTGCATGTCTCTGTTTCTTTCTTTGTGTTTTTGTGTGTCCAATTCTGTGTGTTTATGTGTTTGATTCTGTATTCTTTATTTGTATTTTTAGTCTCTCTCTCACCGATCTTGTGTGACTGAGGGTCTATTTGCATGTCTCTGTTTTTGTTATTGTGTTTTTATGTTTGACTCTTTGTGTTAATGTGTCTGCCTTTGTTTCTTATATATTTTTTTCGCTCTCCCATCGTAGCAGTGTGACTGAGTGTCTGTTTGTAGGTCTATGTCTCTGTCTTTGTGTTTTTTGTGTGTCTGACTCTGTGTGTTTGTATGTCCTACTTTTGTATTTTTTGTTTTTTTGTTTTGCTTTCTGTCCCACTGCGCCCTTGTGACTGAGCGTCTGTTTGAATGACTCTGTGTCTGTCTTTATGTTTTTGTGTGTCAGACTCTTTGTGTTAGTCTGTTAGACTTTCTATTTTTTCTATGTTTCTTGTCTCTCTCCCACCGTGTCTGTTTGACTGAGCGTTTGTTCCTATGTCTGTCTCTACGTCTGTCTTAGGGTTTTGTGTGTCTGACTATGTGTGTTTGTATGTCTGACATTTGTCTCGGGTTTTGTGTGTCTGACTCTGTGTGTTTGCATTGTCTGACTTTTGTCTCTCTCACCATGCCTATGTGACTGAGCGTCTGTTTGCATGTATCTGTGTCTCTCTTTGTGATTTTGCATGTCTGACTCTGTGTGTTTGTGTTTCTCACATTGTATTTTTGACGGTATATTTTTGTCTTTCTCTCACCGTACCTTTGTGACTGAGCGTCTGTTTGAATGTCCCTGTGCCTGTATTTTGTATGTCTTATTCTGTTCTTGGCATTTTTGAGCCTCTATTTGTCTTTGTTTCAGTCTTTATGTTTTTGTGTGTCTAACTCTCTTTGTTTTGTATTTCTGACTGTGTTTTTTCTCTCCCCCACCAGGCTTGTACGACTGATCGTCTGTCTCACGTCATTGTATCTGTCTTTGTTTTTTTTTGTGTTTCTGACTCTGAGTATTTTTGTGTTTGATTTTTATGTGTTTTATTTCGTCTCCCTCCCACCACACTTGTGGGACTGAGCGTATGTTTGCACATCTCTGTGTCTTTTTTTGTGTTTTTGTGTATTTGATTCTCTGTTTTTGTCTCTGACTTTGTGTTCACATGTGTATTTATTGTCTTTCTCCCACCGTTCCTGTTTGAATTTGTGTTTGTTTGCATGCCCCTGTGAGTGTCTTTTTGTTTTTATGTCTCTAACTCTGTGTGTTTGTGTGTTTGACTTTTTTGTCTCTCTCCCACCGAGCCTGTGCGACTGTGCGACAAGTATTTGAATGTCTCTGTGTCTGCCTTTTTGTTTTTGTGTCTCTGAATCTGTTTGTTTCTGTGTTTGACTTTGTGATTTTGTGTGTTTTTTTGTTTCTCTTGAAATGGACTTGTGTGACTGAGTGTCTGTTTGCATTTGATCTGTGTCTTTTCATGGCGTGTTTCATTTGCAGGCGAGAAAACTTTCACTGTTCCTGATTCCCCTTCTTGTGGTAGTAATTTAGAAAACGACCCATCTTGAACCGAATGCGTCTCTTTTTTAAAAGCGTCTTTTTTCTTCGTTTTCGTGTTTCATTTTCTAGGGAGAAAAAATGTTGTGCAGTTAACGTTTGTTCTTATTCTTATCATTGTAAGTAATGAAGCTTCTTCTGGTGAAAGCGTAATACTTAACACTCATTCAAAATGAGATTTTGCTAGCATCCAGATTTAAATTTTTACAATATAAAAGGCAGTAGCGCTTAATGGATCAAAATTAATAGGATTGGAATGCTTGCGCGCTCTCATATGGATAGTGTGGGAAACATGCAATCCATCCAACCTCTTGTGGCGGGTGGAACCCACCCCAGAAATATCAGTATCTGGGTTTAACCTAGCTCTAATCAGATTCCAGGTCTATTGTCGGTTGGGCTAGCGACCCTTCACCCGAAAAATTCAGTGCTACGAAAAGTAAAAGCATAGCCTCAGACCCGGATTCCCTTTTCTGGTTGGAAGTGACCTCGCAGCCGACCGAAGACAAGTTGTTCCGACAGCCTGTCCGAGTTTTTGACAATGGCAAACATCAGACAGGGCAAAAAGCAAATACTCGCCATGGACTGAAGCGGATGGAGGAGGCAGACGTCACTCTGTACACCAAGCAGCGCCCAGCAGGAGACTTAAGTCAAGTCAAGTTAGATTATAAGGGTTCCCCGGGAAAAAAAGAAAAACTCATTAAAAGATAATGAAACCTAGAAAAAAACACCTTGGAAGATAACTGAAATCCCGAAGATTACAAGCTCTTAGAGTATTATCTAGCACCCATGTGTGCAACGTCACCACGTAACACCCCACGTTTGCGCCCTCCTTAGTTTAAAGTGGGTATTCCTCATGGGCATTGAAGTAAAAATTTACGTTAGAATGCGTCATCCATAACATTGGATTTCTTAAGCAAGAACTAAAGAAATCATGAAGAAAAACGTATTGAAGAAAATGTCTTAAAAACGTCTTGAAAAATCTTGATATGACTTAAAACGTTTTGAAAAACGTGTAGACATTAAAAAAGATTCTAGGGTCTCCGATGTAATTAACCGGTGGGGTCCCCTTGGAAATGATTGCTTAAGGTCTCATTGGAATTGAATAACAGGGGCATAAAGTTAATTGCTCGTTAGGGTTCTCTGTTTGAATTGCTCGCCAGAACCCCCCCCCCCCAGTCCATGGAGACAATTTCTGGTGACAAGGCCATCTTGTGTTTCAAGAACTTACTGAGTTCTTTCTTGCAGAGCAGCAAGGTGGCTTTAGACATTGAAGTTAGACTCATGTTAATTCCAAGCATTTTTGTTCCTGACACTGTTACTATTAATTACAGACTAAAAATGATTAACAATAATTATTTCCAGCCAAAAAATGTTCCTCTAGGCATATTATATCATATTTAGTTGAAACATCAGATATAAAGTGTATATGATCCAGGACTTTACCATTCATATTCCAAGAGAAAATACAGCACATTTTTTTTTTGCTCTGATCTTTCATCACCATGGTCAGGTGGGAGGTATAAACTGATAGTTACAAGGCTGTTAATCTTGCTCACTTGATAGAACACGTTTTAAGTAAGGAGTTGCAGTGAAGAAGAGATATTCTGACTCTCAATAACTGCAAGGCGTCCAGAAGGACAACCCCATTCTATTTATTCTATCTTATAATCTTTGTATATGCATTATATTCACTTTTGCTGCATAGCATAACTGTTTTTCCGACTTAAATTTTCTCAATGATATTACATATCGTGCAAACATCTCGTCCAGTTGTAGGGTAAGCCGACAATCTCTTGTAATTTCTACTGCTACATTAGACACTCTAGAATTCATTTCACCATTGCTAGGGCCTTCAACATCCGAAAGGATAAAAGCATCCATTACTTAAGAATATGCCAAATTCCTTAAGAATATGCCAAGAATAATATCCTCAGTTTTGAGACACTAAACTCCTTTTCAATACCGAGGTAAGTGAACCTTAAGATCTAGCATGTTACGTGTCGCTAACCTTCAAAACCAGTTTTAGCTATAACATAAAGGTCACCGGAACCAATACAAGTCACGCAAGATTATGTCATCTTCACCTGTAAATATTGGACTATGATCAATTTTTTAAACCGGGATTTCCCCGCTTGACTAGCGGACTCTAACAAGTCCTGTTACGTAACAACCATAGAAGTCATGCATAACTAAATAAACCCGTATTATGTAACCACCATCAAAATCCTGAAGAAATCATTTAGATAAATGAACAAAGCCCTATTTCGTACTATTCAGGCGTACTATACCGTTATAGGTGCATTTTAGTATTGCATAAGACCCAGGTGCGTGTAATAACGTCTCGAAGGACTAGTAACTCAAATTATACACCTCCTATCTGTCTTTTTAAAAGCAGAGATGGGATGCTATTAACATGGTAAAAAGGTGAATTTTGATATTCATCGCCATATTTATATTTCTGAGTTTCTCAAATTTCAATTATTTATAATAGTTCTATTCCAATAAAGCTAAACCTGGTAAATAATCGTCTTACGAAAGTTATATGTACGGTTTAATTAATATAAATTTCACAGAGCCTGTGCTAAATGGGAAATTAAGCGTCACAAAGTATATAAGATTTTACTAGAGTCTATAACAAACATTAATGTTTTACAATTTCATGGTATAAAAATTTAAACACTCTGAAAAGATAATGCCACTTTCAATGGTAAATATATTTAAAAAGAGTAACGATTGTAAGGTTTCCATTATTAGTTTTCCAAAGAATTACTGTAGGCAAATAATTTGAAAGTAATCATCGAGAGTATCTTCAAGATGAGCTGAGCCCATATCCAACAGCACTATTATAATATATGGGACAATATGACACCAATCGATTTTGATCTGAAAATATGAAATCTAACGCAATAGCTAGGTAAAAAATAGCATAATTAAAAAAAAGAAAACTAAAAAAAGACAAAAAGACAAAAAACTAAAGAAAGAAAAAAACGAAAAAACTAAAAAAAAGAAAGATCAAGAAAAAAAAAAAATAAATAAATAAAAACTAAAAAAAATAAAAAAATTAAAATAGGTAGAAAACTAAAAAGAAAAAAAACAAAATAACAAAAAAAAATAAAACAGAAGAACCTAAAAAAAGAGAAAACTAAAAAAGAAAAAAAAACTAAAAAAGAAAAAAACTAAAAAAAGGAAAAGCTAGAGTAAAACATTAAAAAAAAGGAAAAAATAAAAAATAAAAAACTAAAAAAGAACAATTAAAATAAAAGACAAAAACTGAAGAAAAAGAAAAAAAAGAAAAAAGAAAAAACTAAAAAAGCTAAAAAAGAAAAAGAGCTAAAAACCTAAATTAGGTAAAAAAAAAAGAAAAAAACTATAAAGAAAAAAGAAAAAAAAGAAAAAACTAAAAAGAAAGAAAAAACTAAAGACCAAAGAAAAGAAAAAACTAAAAAAAGAAAAAACTAAAAAATAAAAAACTAAAAAGGAAGACTAAAAGAGAAAAAAACTAAAAAAGAAAAAACTAAGAAAAGAAAAAACTATAAAAAGAAAAAGAAAAAAAGAAAAAACCAAAAAAAGAAAAAACTAAAAAAGAACTATACATGACGTCATATGTGACGTAAAAAAAAGAAAAAAATTAAAAAAATTAAAAAAGGAAAAACTGAAAAAAGATAAAAATCTATAAATGACGTCATGTTACGCAACGCAAAACCAGGCTTGCGGCTGATAGAGATAGTAAAAAAAAGAAGGCGTGTCGCTGTATTACAAAAGCAATGCGTGTATGATTATCCTACAATGTCACCGAAAAAGGGAAAACCAGGAGGAAGCACCAGAGCAACGCAAAACCAGGGCTGCGGCTCAAAGAGATAGGGCCAGATTAGGAATGTCTAATTTACGTCATCAATTCGATCCAAAAACGACAGAGCGTTAGCCCTTGCGTCGTCCGGAATAGCCGAAACGGTACTGCTTGGTGAAAGAACTGCTCATTCCGCTTTGAAGTCCGCTTTGAATATTCAGAGTTGCCTCTGAATATGCGGTCTACAGAAACTCCCACTTACAACATTTCCAAATCATCTGGGATGGGTAAAGTATTTCAGAAATGCAAACTTATTGTTTGGGACGAGTGCACAGTGGCACACAAAAAATCACTCGAGGCTCTTGACCTGATCATTGCAAGATTTGCGAGAAAGTTCCAAACCCTTTGGCAGCACATTAATATTGTTTGTGGGAGATTTCAGGCAAACATTACCTGTTATTCCTAGATCGACACTTGCAGATGAAATGAATGTTTGCCTTAAAATTCTAATTTATGGATACAAGAGACATTAAAATGAATTCAGACATTAGAATGAACAATAAATATGCGTGTCCGATTGCAAAACGATGACTCTGGTCAAACATTTTCAGATCAATTGCTGGCAATTGAAACAGAAAGTTCCCAGTTGACTCAATTTCAGGACGTATACAACTGCCTCCTGAATTCTGTAATTTAGTGACGTCAAAAAATGATTTGGTTGAAAAGGTATTTCCGAATATTATAACTAATTATAAAAATCATAAATGGCTGATCATATAATGGCCGATCATGCCATTTGTATAAAAATTCAAATGGCTGAATCATAAAAATCATAAGTGAACGAGCGATTCTGGCTGCCAAGAACAAAGACGTCCACGAAATCAACAATATTATTCTTACCAAGATTCGAGACCAGGCAGTCATTTACAAGTCAGTCGACATATTTCTAGAATCAAATGAAGCGGTTAACTATCCATGAGAATTTTTAAATTCCATGGTCTCCAGCGGATCTCTAGGCGTACCAATAATACTGTTGCAAAATATTATCCCACCAAAGCTTTGCAATGGCACGCAACTGGCCGTAAAAAAAGAAACAATGGAAAATGTAATAGAGGAAACAATCTTGACAGGGCCTTCTGAGGGTGAGACTGTTCTTATTTCTCGCATTTCCGTGATTCCAAAGGATCTGCCTTTTCAATTTAAAAGATCGCAATTCCCAATTCGATTAGCATTTGCAATGCTAATCACCATCACCATCAAAATCACCATCAAAAAAGCTCAGTGTTGGTCAAAGCTCAGGCTCGGTGTTGGTGGGGGCGCTTCGTGCCCTAAAGCCCCACCGCGCGCGTAAGTCGTTACGCGCCATATTAGTTACGCGCCATTGTAGTTGTGTCCCACCTGTGATTATAGATAGATATATATTTGTTTTTAACTACGTAAAACTTGCGAATATAAAACATTCTTCGCTATCCCATTGTCTGTGCATAAAAAAAGCCTTATATACTTATAATGACGTCATATGCAAACACTCTTTTTACAAATAAACAAACATGCATACATACAACTTATTTTTATATAGATAGATAGATAGATAGATATACATATACAATACAAACTAACTACGTAAAACTTGCGAATATACAACATTCTTCGCTGTACCATTGTCTGTGCATATAAATATATTTTTAGGTTTACTGACCCTCGAACATGTAACGTACAATTGTCCATGGGAAAAACAATCTACATTAAGATCTATACCGCATTTTTCTAATGATTGCCCTTGTGCTTTGTTGATGGTGATTGTAAATGCTAATCGAATGTGGAATTGCAATCTTTTAAATTGAAAAGGCAGATCCGTTGGAATCTACGAATGCGAGGAATAAGAACAGCATCACCCTCAAAAGACCCTGTCAAGATTGTTGCCTCTTTTACGTTTTCCATTGTTTTTTTATGGCAAGTCGCGTGGCGTTGCAAAGCTTTGGTGGGTTGATATTTCGTAACAATATTATTGGTACGCCTATTTAGTTGTAGCACGTGTGGTGGAAACCCTGGGAGATCCAGGGAATTTAAAAATTCGATGGATAATTAACCGCTTCATTTGGTTCCAAAACTGTTTTGACTGACTTGTAAAGGACTGCCTGGTCTCAAGTCTTGGTCAAAATAATATTTTTGATCTCGTGGATGTCTTTATTCTTGGCTGTTAGAATCGCTCGTTCACTTAGCCATTTATGATTTTTATAATTGGTTAGAATATTCGAAAATATCTTTACAACCAATTCATTTTTGGACGTCACTAAATAACAGAATTCAGCAGGCAGTTGTATACGTCCTGAAATTGAGTCTACTGGGAGCTTTCTGTTTCCAATTGCCAGCGAATTGATCTGAAAATATTTGACCAGAGTCATCGTTTTGCAATCGGACGCGCATATTTGTAGTTAATTTTAATGTCTTTACAAGTGCCCATAAATTAGAATTTTTCAGGCAAGCATTCATTTTGTCTGCAGGGGTTGATCTAGGTATTATAGGTAATGTTTTCCTGAAATCTCCCACAAGCAGTATTAATGTGATACCAAAGGGTTTTGAATTTCCTTGCAAATCTCGCAATGATTGATCCAGAGCCTCGAGCGATTTTTGTGTGCCATTGTGCACTCGTCCCAAATAATAAGTTTGCATTGCTGCAATACTTTATCCATCCCAGATGATTTGAAAATATTGCACGTGGGAGTTTCTGTAGAATACAAAATTCAGAGGCAATTTCAAAGCGGAGTGAGTTCTTCAACCAGGCAGCAACGTTGCGGCTATTCTGGACGACGGAATGGCCAACGCTATGTCATTTTTGATTGAATTCATGCCCGAATCAATTTTATCACAAACATTTTACCAGTACCTCCTGGAAAGTTGTTAGTATGATTCCAAACAATGCACGAATTTGACTTGGAGTTGACGTTTCGCACGCGTCATTGATGCAGTTATCCCAGTGTTGGTCATTCTCCCATAAATTCAGAGCTTGGCTTGCACTACGGTAAGTGTCATTCACCAAAAGCAGGCGGAGAAAGAAGCATTCATGTTGATTGGGATGAACGGTGTAGAGTCTTCCTATCGTGGTATCTTTGAAGATTGTAGGTTGGCCGTTGACTGACTTACCCTGTTATCGACGTTCAAATACTTTATTTTTAGTATTCCACGTGTAATACGAAGGCACTTCAGTATACAGCAGTTTTTTTGCAAAAGAATCATTTTGACATAACAAAAAGAAAGCAGTTAACGTTGTATCCGATGGATTCAGGGCTCTTTGTTTCACGTTGGATTCCGAAAAATAAACAGGTTGACCATTCTGTAAATGTACCGCTAAGTGAACAACAGCTGGACTTCGTTCTTGTATCAGAAACGAAAGAATTCGCCAAACAGCTTCATTACTGCTTATATCTTCCAGCGTGATATTGTACGATTTCATCGATATCACTGATTTCGGACTGTAAGCCAAAAACTGCCATGTCACTGCCTTTGGTGACGTATTTACATATGTATTTGATTGCCTTTACGGAGTTACAGTTTTCAACGTATATATATATTCACAGGTGGGACACAGGGACACAACTACAATGGCGCGTAACTGATATGGCGCGTAACGACTTACGCGCGCGAGGGGGCTTGGGGGGGACGCGAAGTGCCCCAACCAACTAGGTGTTGGAATGGCGCGAAGTGTGCCACCATAATTGTCCATGGGAAAAACAATCCGTATTCAGATCTATACCTCATAATTATAATGATTGCCCTTGAGCTTTGTTGATGGTGATTGCTAATCGAACATTCCCTCTGTCCCGGTCGTCATTTATATAACCCCCCTGTGCCCCCCGGCGTCCCCGTTGTAAGTGTCTCCCTGTGTCCCAGTTGTCATTTATATTCCCTGTGTCCCGGTCGTTATTTGTGTCCCGGTGTCCCAGTCTATAATTTCTCTTTGAGTGTCCCGGTCGTCATTTGTGTCCTGGTGTCCCGGCCTGTAATTTCGTCAGTCGACAAACATGACGTCAGTTGACAAACATGACGTCAGTCGACAAACAACTACATGACGACATACAGCTCAATCCTTATAATGACGTCACTCGACAGACGGACAGACAACTTATTTTCATATAGACAGACAGACAAATTATTTATATATATATATATATATATATATATATATATATATATATATATATATATATATATATATATATATATATATATATATATATATATATATATATATATATATATATATATAATAATTTGTCTTATTATTATATATATAATAAGACATATAATATTATATATTATATGTCTATAATAATATATATATATATATATATATATATATATATATATATATATATATATATATATATATATACATATATATATATATATATATATATATATATATATATATATATATATATATATATATATATATATATATATATATATATATATATATATATATATATATATATACTGGGGCTTAGGGGGGCTTCGCGCCCCCCTATATATATATATATATATATATATATATATATATACATATATATATACGGGGGCTTGGGGGGGCTTCGCACCCCCCAAGCCCCCCCCGCGCGCATAAGTCGTTACGCGCCATATTAGTTACGCGCCATTGTAGTTGTGTCCCTGTCTCCCACCTGTGAATATAGATAGATTTATGTATGTGTTTCAAACTACGTAAAAATTGCAAATATACAACATTTTTGGCTTTCCCACTACTGGGAGCTTTCCGTTTCCAATTGCCAGCAATTGATCTGAAAATGTTTGACCAGAGTCATCGTTTTGCAATCGGACACGCATATTTGTAGTTAATTTTAATATTTTTACGTGTGCCCATAAATTAGAATTTTTCAGGCAAGCATTCATTTCGTCTGCAGGAGTTAAACTACGTAAAAATTGCGAATATACAACATTCTTGGCTTTCCCATTGTCTGTGCATATACAAAGCCGTATGTACTAATAATGACGTCATATGCAAACGCTCTTTTTACAAACAAACAAACATGCATACACACAACTCGTTTTTATATAGATAGATAGATAGGTAGATACAATACAAATTAACTGCGTAAAACTTGCGAATATACAACATTTTTCGCTGTCCAATTGTCGCTGCATATAAATAGATTGTCAGGTTTACCGACCCTCGAACATGCAACGCACAATTGTCCATGGGAAAAACAATCAGTATTAAGATCTATACGACATTTTTCTAATGATTGACCTTCAGCTTTGTTAATGGTGATTGCAAATGCTAATCGAATTGGGAATTGCAATCTTTTAAATTGAAAAGGCAGATCCGTTGGAATCATGGGAATGCGAGGAATAAGAACAGCCTCACTCTCAAAAGGCCCTGTCAAGATTGTGGCGTCTATTAGGTTTTCCATTGTTTTTTTTTACGGCAAGTGGCGTGCCATTGCAAAGCTTTGGTGGGTTGATATTTCTTAAAAGTATTATTGGTACGCCTATTTTTAGTTGTAGCACGTGTGGTGGAAACCCTGAAAGATCTATGGAATTTAAAAATTCAGATGGATAATTAACCGCTTCATTTGGTTCCAAAACTGTGTCGACTGACTTGTAAAGGACTGCCTGGTCTCGAATCTTGGTCAAAACAATATTGTTGATTTCGTGGACGTCTATATTTTTGGGTGCGAGAATCGCTCTTTCACTTAGCCATTTATTATTTTTATAATTTTTTAGAATATTCGAAAATACTTTTTCAATCAATTCACTTTTGGACGTCACTAAATTACAGAAATCAACAGGTAGTTGTATACGTCCTGAAATTTAGTCTATCGTATCATAAATGTCTTTTTGTTCCGATGTTAACTTGGAAATGTTATTTTGTACATACGACAATAGATCATTCGTACTGTAACTTTTTTCACGATCCAATTCTACACGTGTCGAAACAGCAGCGATACGGTTAGGTGAAGGCATTCCCAAATCCTGAAGAGGTTTGTTTGCCATACGTACGCACAAATCTATATATATAAAAATAAGTTGTCTGTGTGTGGATCTGTGGATGGATCAGGTATCGTCATGTTTGTTCGCATATGACGTCTGAATTATTTCACACTAATACAAAAGAAGAAAAAAACTAAAAAAGGTAAAAACTACAAAAAAAACTAAAAAGAAAAAAAAAAAACTAAAAAAGCTAAAAAACTAAAAAAAACTAAAAAAAGGTAAAAATCTAATAACTAAAAAAAAAACTGAAAAAAATAAAAAAAGGCAAAAACTACAAAAAAAATAAAAACTAATAAAAAAACTAAAAAAGCTAAAAAACTAAAAAAACTAAAAAAAACTAAAAAAAGGTAAAAAACTAAAAAAAACTAAAAACTAAAAAAGAAAAAAACTAAAAAAAAGGAAAAAACTGAAAAATAAAAGAGAAAAAGAAAACTAAAAAAATATGAATAAATATATATAAAAATAAGTTGTTTGTGGGTTATGTCTGTCTGTCTGTCTGTCGAGTGACGTCATGTTTGTCCGCATATGACGTCTGAATTATTTCACACTAATACAAAAGAAGAAAAAAAACTAAAAAAGGTAAAAACTACAAAAAAACTAAAAAGAAAAAAAACTAAAAAAGCTAAAAAACTAAAAAAAAACTAAAAAGAGGTAAAAAACTAAAAACTAAAAAAAACTGAAAAAACTAAAAAAAGGCAAAAACTAAAAAAAAACTAAAAACTAATAAAAAAACTAAAAAAGCTAAAAAACTAAAAAAACTAAAAAAACTAAAAAAAGGTAAAAAACAAAAAAAAACTAAAAACTAAAAAAGAAAAAACTAAAAAAAAGGAAAAAACTGAAAAATAAGAGAAAAAGAAAACTAAAAAAATATTAATAAATATAAAAAATAAGAGAAAAAGAAAACTAAAAAAATATGAATAAATATATATAAAAATAAGTTGTTTGTGGGTTATGTCTGTCTGTCTGTCTGTCGAGTGACGTCGTGTTTGTCCGCATATGACGTCTGAATTATTTCACACTAATACAAAAGAAGAAAAAAAACTAAAAAAGGTAAAAACTACAAAAAAAACTAAAAAGAAAAAAAACTAAAAAAGCTAAAAAACTAAAAAAAAACTAAAAAAAAGGTAAAAAACTAAAAACTAAAAAAAACTGAAAAAACTAAAAAAAGGCAAAAACTAAAAAAAAAACTAAAAACTAATAAAAAAACTAAAAAAGCTAAAAAACTAAAAAAACTAAAAAACTAAAAAAAGGTAAAAAACAAAAAAAAACTAAAAACTACACCGTCATAGCAAAAATGACGAAAACTAACTTCATGACGTCATCCGACACAGAAACATGACGTCACCTGATCCACAGACAGACACACAGACAGACAACTTATTTATATATATATAGATAGATATATATAGCTCGCGGCCACTTTTCTTTGCCTTAAAAACAGCTGAATATAGAAACAATTGAAGTAAAATTTAAAGAGTATTTAGTCTTCAACAATATTTAAAACAATTACAAATAGCATAAAACCCATAGGAACCAAGAGCTTTGCACAAACGGTACAACCTTTGAAATCCGCGGTGGCGGATACCCTACGATTTGCAGGGTTAGAGACATATTTTACGGTGTCATAATAAAGGTTCGTACGAATTTCTAGCTGACCATCTCAAATTATGAGGTAAACCCTTAAAATTAATAGACTAAGATCCTGGCGGGTATTACCCGCAGAGTGGTTTGATGATAAAATAATAATCAGGTCAAATAATAATAAGTCCTCTTATTAGACAGTGAAACAAACAATTAAAAATAGACTAGATATTTAAATCACAAGTACAGTGATCGTCATTTTCATAAATACTAAAATAAAACAATTAAAACCAACGGTGTATATAAAAAGAATAACTTCATATTGTTAATTGCTCTTATTTTTCAGTGTAATACCTGATGCAACTATTTTTGACCTCCCAGCCTTTATTTAAGCTTTATTTATTTAGCTTTATTGAAGTTGACAGGTGAGTAGAGGTCAAACACATTGGGAGAGGTAAATCCTACTTAATCTGACTTTAGTGAATTATCGCAAATAGTATTTAGGCCAAGTTCACCTATGTTTCGAGATAGGCTCATGAATTAAATTTTTTCAACTTCAATCGTTTCCCTTAAAATCTACCTGAAATTCATGTCCTTAGAAATCAAAGAGAAATTATCGAACAAGATAAAATGGTCCAGAAACCCAAAAATGTGTTCCGATAGAGCTGACGCTAAGTCTTCTGGTTTGGAGTCTCGTTTTAAGACTGACAAAATAGAGTCTTGTTCTTATGGCAACCTCATTTATCCTGGCTACTATGTCCCACATATGGCTTCCGCAAGCACATGAGATCTGATTTACCCCACTGTCACTACTGTCACTACACTACTCAAAGTATTACTTCTCTGTAAAGCTACCTTTAAACCATTACTTTGTAATATTATTTTAAGTTTTTCACTTAGCCCTAAAACATGTGGTAAAGAACAATAGCCTCGCTCTTTTCGGTTGTCTCTAAGACTTCCTTAGAAATCTTTGGAAACTTTTTTCTTCTTTTTGAAAAGGTCTGTTAAATTAACCAGTCTGGATAATGGTTATTTATTTGTATTTCGCATAGAAAAGACCACTGCTTCTCATTAAATATCGGAAAGCAAACACTAAAATTGCGGCCAGTTAAAGATATGATCAGAGACATTTTTTTTCCTGCGATCGTGAAACTGAAATTACATCATCCATATACCGTCCCCAGATATTATGTTTCAAAAATATGAACTTAACGATGTTTTTTCAATACTTTCAACAAAAAAATATGCCAATAATGGATATAAAGGGTAAACCATAGGTAAACCATTTTCTTGTTCATTAAATTCCTTTCTGAATTGAAAAAAAATAAGACAACATTTTATACAGCCTTACTAAATTTATAATTACGCAGGATTTCAAATCTGTTTCATCACTAATTAATTCCAAATTTCTTAACAGCTTTCTTTGAAGAAGAATTTCAGCTGTTCTCCATCAGTATTTGTATGTTGAAATGTTGTATGTTGTATGTTTGAGACAATAAAGAAAAGTATGTTTCTTGTTCTTCACCATTCGTTCAAGGGCTAAGTCAAAAACTTAAGATGATATTAGGAAGCAATGGTTTGAACGTAGCCTTACAGAGTAGTAACACTTTGGGAAGTTTTCTAAATTCTGGAGAGGATCGAACTTCAGTGTAGCAGCAAAGTGGGGTCTATCAGATTTCATGTACTGGCGGAAGCTCATACGTGGGAGGTACTAACATGAACTTAAAAATAAGACTGCTTCAACATCAAGACTCGATTTTGTCAGCACTAATGCACAAATCCAAACCTTAAGATTTAACGTCAGCTCTATCTGAACATATTTTTGATTATCTACACCATGTTATCTTGATCGATAATCTATCTTTGATTTCTAGAATCTGGGGTTTAAAGCTGTGGTTTTCAAGGAAAATTGGTGACATTGTACAAGGTGACATTGTAGGATAATTATACACGCATTGCTTGTATAATTACTTTTTTACTATCTCTGTCAGCCGTAAGCCTGGTTTCGCGTTGCGAAAATTAGTTCATTTTTAGATTTTTTTTTCTTTTTTTCAGCTTTTTACTTTTTAATTTTTTTATTTTTTTAATTTATTTATTTTTTGACGTCATATTGAATTTGATGTCATATGTAGTTTTTTTTGGTTTTTTATTTTTTTTAGTTTTTCTTTTTTTTAGTTTTTTCTTTTTTGTTTTTTTTTCTTTTTTAGTCTTCTTTTTTTATTTTTTTATTTTTTCTTTTCATTTTTTTTAGTTTTTTACCTAGTTTAGGCTTTTTAATTTTTTCGTTCTTTACTTTTATTTTTATTTTTATTTTTTGTCTATTTAGTTTTTTACCTATTCTATTTTTTTCTCTTTTCAATTTTTTTTTATTTTTTTTCTAATTTTTTTCGTTTTTCTTTTAGTTTTTGCCTTTTTTAGTTTTTTTTTTAGTTTTTCTTTTTTAGTTTTTCCTCTTTTTTATTTTTTTAGTTGTTCCTAATTTAGTTTTTTTTCTTTTTTAGTTTTTCTTTTTTTAGTTTCTTCTTTTCTTTTCTTTTTTTCTTTTTTAGTTGTTTCCTTTTTAGTTTTTTGTTTTTTACTTTTTCTTTTTAGTTTTTTTCCTTTTTCTAGTTTTCTTTTAGTTTTTTTCATTTTTTTAAATAGAAGACTAGCTGTTGGGGCTTGAGCTTTGTTGATGATGATTGCTAATCGAACATTCCCTGTGTCCCGGTCGTCATTTATTTTCCCAGTATCCCGGTCGTCATTTGTGTCCTAGTGTCCCAGTCTGTAATTTCTCTTTGAGCGTCCCGTTCGTCATTTATATTCCCTGTATCCCGGTCGTCATTTGTGTCCCGGTGTCCCGGTCTGTACTTCATCTTTGAGTGCCTCGGTCGTCATTTATATCTCCCGGTCGTTATTTGTGTCCCAGTACCCCAGTCTGTGATTTCTCTTTGAGTGTCCCAGTCGTCATTTATATTCCCTGTGTCCCGGCTTTTAGTTTTCTTTTTCTCCTTTATTTTTCAGTTTTTTCCTTTTTTTCGTTTTTTTCTTTTTCAGTTTTTAGTTTTTTTTTCTTTTTAGTTTTTTTGTAGTTTTACCTTTTTTTGTTGTTTTTTTAGTTTTTTTTTCTTTTTTAGTTTTTAGTTTTTTTGCCTTTTTTTGTATTTTTTTAGTTTTTTAGCTTTTTAGTTTTTTAGTATTTTCTTTTTAGTTTTTTTTGTAGTTTTTACCTTTTTTAGTTTTTTTCTTCTTTTGTATTAATGCTAAAGCCAAGGTTCCAACCTGGAGCCTCTCGGACCTAGAACCTGAAACATAACGCTTTACCAACTCAGCTTCTTCTGCTTGAATACATTCGCTTTGAGCAGCTTCCTCGGGTGTTGCCATTGTAGGTTCTTCAGTCATTTTACAATTAGAAATTTCTTTTTCAACGATCTTCTTACAATCAAAAATTTGTCTTTGAACGATATTCTTAAATACCTGTGTCCTGGTCGTCATTTATATTCCCTGTGTCCCGGTCGTCATTTGTGTCCCGGTATCCCAGTCTGTAATTTCTCTTTGAGTGTCCCGGTCGTCATTTGTGTCCTGGTCTGTAATTTCTCTTTGAGTGTTTTTTCTTTTATATTTTTTAGTTTTTTACCTTTTTTCTCTTTTCAGTTTTCTTTTTCTTCTTTATTTTTCAGCGTCACTATGAAATACATATCGCCGAACCTTGGTTTTCTTAACTAAAATCCTTATCCAAGTCAAAATCCCAAACCCAATCATCATTGCTATCATTTTCAGTTTTGATATGTTTTGACCCTCGCTGTCCAGGTGATTTCATCTAACTGCGCGGTTTTGCGTTCTTTAGCGGCAAGTGTGTTTTCTTGCTGTTCTTGTGATTCCTCGGCACGCTTTCTTTTCTTACTTTCTCTATCAGCCGCAAGTTTTTTGGCATAGACTCTTTGAGCAGCTTCCTCGGCTGTTGCCATTGTAGGTTCTTCAGTCATTTTACAATAGAACATGTTTCTGTCCACGATCTTCTTACAATTAAAAATTTGTCTTTGAACGATTTTCACAAAATACTTTTAGCCTTCTTTTTTCACTTTCTCTTTTAGCAGCAAGTCTGGTTTCGCGTTGCTCTTGTGATTCCTCGGCACGCTTTCTTTTCTTACTTTCTCTATCAGCAGCAAGTTTTTTGGCATAGACTCTTGAGCAGCTTCCTCGGCTGTTGACATTGTAGGTTCTTCAGTCATTTTACTATTAAACATTTTTCCGTGAATGAATGTCTTAAATACCTTTAATGACGTCATTGTCATTATGACGACATGACGACCTGATGACATGGCGTCCCTGTTGTAGTTGTGTCCCAGTGTCCCGATCGTCATTTGTGTCCCAGTATCCCAGTCTGCAACGTCATAAAGTCTTCAATGGCTCTGGTGGTGCAGCCAGTTTAGGAAGTTTAAATTTTCCTGAGGCACAACACATTCCCATTGTTTTTCTATTAAATTTCAAGGCCTTGCAATAGGGACAAATTTTAGACATAGTCCCGATTTGAACACATCTACTCAAGCTATAATCATCAACTGGGCTGTACCTGAATGCCAGGCGATAATTTTGACGTTGCTCTTGTGATTCTTTGGCACGCTTTCTTTTGGCATCATCTCTTTGAGCCGCAATCCTGTTTTCACGTTGTTCTTGTGATTCCTCGGCATGATTTTTTTCGGTAATTTCTCTTTGAGCCTCAAGCCTGTTTTCACGTTGTTCTTGTGATTCCGTGGCATACTTTCGCGTTGCTCTCGTGGTTCCTCGACATGCCTTCGTTGACGTAAATTCATTCTAAAGCTCAACAAATCTAATAAACTTCAAACTTTTGGGTTTCTGTTTTAAGGTTTTCGAATTACTTTAATCCGTTGTCAAAATATATTGAAATATTTGAGCGATTACCAGTTTTTTTACATTTTAAACAATTTATTAAAATTGGAAGAGCCTCAATTTTTTTGAATACTTATTATTCAAACAAAAAGTATTATTGAATACTTGATTAAGTTAGAGTGGTAGAGAAAGTGAAAGAGAACTGAAACCTCTTTTTTTTGTTTTTTTTAAATGATTGCCATTGTGCTTAGTTTTATCTTTTTTTCTTTTTTCTTTAATCCTTTTTTCAGTTTTTCTTTTTGCGTTTTTCTTTTGTTAGTTTTTTTTATTTTTTTATTTTTTAGTTTTTTCTTTTTACTTTCTTCTTCTTTAGTTTTTGTTTTTATTATTTTTTATTCTCTTTTAGTTTTTTATTTTTTTAGTTCTTTTCTTTTTAAGTTTTTTCCTTTTTTTTCTTTTTTTAGATTTTTTATGTTTTTCAGTTTTTCTGTTATTTTAGTTTTTATTTTTTGTTTTTTTAGTTTCTTCTGTTTTTAAATTTGTATTTTTTTTTAGTTTTTTCTCTTTTTTTAGTTTTTTAATTTTAGTTATTTAAGTTTTCATCCTTTTTTCTTTTTAGTTTTTTTTTAGTTTTTTACCTTTTAAAGTTTTTTTTAATTTTTTTCCTCTTTCTTAGTTTTCTTTTTCTTCTTTATTTTTTAGTTTTTTTCTCCTTTCTTGTTTTTTTTGTTTCTTTCGTTTTTAGTTTTTAGTTTGTTCTTTTTGTTTTTCTTTTTATAGTTTCTTATTTTTTTAGTTTCCTTTTTTTAGTTTTTAGTTTTTTCTATTTTCTTTTTTAGTTATTTTTTCTTTAATAGTTTTTTTCTTCCTTATACTTTTTCTTAGCCGTTTCAGTTTTTTTCATTTTTAGTTTTCTTTTAGTTTTTAGCCTTTTTTTAAGTTTTTTTTTTAGTTTTCTTTCCTTTATAACGATAATAACGTGTAACGGTAAAGGTAGTGTAACAGACGGCCGGAGAGATACTACATTTTTTATACATGTAGATAGATAGATAAATATAGATAAGATTTTTTTTCTGGTTAGTAGATTTAGTTTTTCTTTTCCTTTTCTTGTTTCTTTTCTTTTTAGTTTTTTCCTTTTTTCCCTTTTTTATTGTTCTTATTTCTTTTTTTGTTAGTTTTTTGATTTTTTCTTCTTTGGTTAGTAGATTTAGTTTTTCTTTTTTTTGGTTTATCTTTTTTGTTTTGTTTTTTAACTTTTTTCATTTATTTTCTTATTTGTTTGGTAGAATACAGACAGAAAGAAAGAATACCGGTAGAATACACAAAGTGACTTGAACTCAAATCCTTTGAATTCGAAAAAGAGCATCAAAGCTAATGTACTGCTTGTAAGTGTTAATAAAGATTGTATTATTGATTACTTAATTAATATAGAGTGGTAGAAAAAATGGAAAAGAACTGAAATCTGTTTTTCTTAATGATTGCCATTGAGCTGTTTTTTCTTTTTTTTTCCCATTTTTATTTTTTTCCTTTTTTCAGTTTTTTCTTTTTTTTTAGTATTTCTTTTTTTAGATTTTTCTTTTTTAGTTTTTCCTTTTTTTATTATTTTTTTTCCCTTTTTCTTTTTTCTTTTTCTTTTTATTCTTTTCTTTAGTTTTAGTTTTGTTCTTTTTGTTTTTCTTTTTATTGTTTCTTATTTTTTATTTTTCTTTTTTTAGTTTTTAGTTTTTTCTATTTTTTTTTAGTTATTTTTCTTTAATAGTTTTTTTCTTCTTTATACTTTTTTTTAGCTTTTTCAGTTTTTTTGTTTTTTTGTTTTTTTATTTTTAGTTTTCTTTTAGTTTTTAACCTTTTTTTAGTTTTTTTTTAGTTTTTTCCTTTTATAACGATAATAACGTGTAACGGTGTAACGGTAAAGGTAGTGTAACAAACGGCCGGACAGATACTACATTTTTTTATATATGTAGATAGATAGATAGATAGATAAGATATTTTTTTTGGTTAGTAGATTTAGTTTTTCTATTCTTTTTCTTGTTTTTTTCTTTTATTTTTATTCTTTTCTTTAGTTTTTGTCTTTTTCTTTTTTTAGTTTTTTTTAGTTCTTCCTTTTTATTTTTTCCTATTTTCATTTTTTTATTTTTTTTTTCCATTTTTAGTTTTTTCTTTTTATTGTATTGTATTGTATCAGATTAACGACGCTTCTTGACTACTATGGTCCCTGCGTCGGCCCTGCAGTGCATTTCTGCAGCATGATTCGATCTCTGGGTCCTGTATTACCAAGCTAAGGTGAAACCCACTTCGCCACCACAGGACATTTCCTTTTTATAGTTTCTTCTTTTTTCTTTTTTAGATTTTTGAATTTTTTTAGTTTTTTTTAGTTGTTTTTAGTTTTTTCCTTTTTTTAGTTTTCATTTAGTTTTTTAGTTTTCTTTTGGATTTTTTAATTTTTTAGTTTTTTTTAGTTTTTTCCTTTTTTTGGTTTTCTTTTATTTTTTTTGTTTTTGTAGTTTTTTTTTAGTTTTTTCTTTTTAGTTTTTTTTAGTTTATTTCCTTTTTTAGTTTTATTTTATTTTTTTATTATTTTCAGTTTATTATCCGCTTTTTATAGTAGATAGTGTAACGGACATACATACAACTTATTTTTATATATATAGATAGATAGATATAAACTCGAGGAGGCATTTCGGATCATAGTATTGAACAAAATTTATTTTGTAGCGTGTTTATTCTTTCCAAACTGCTGGGATTTCGTCAGTTTAACACCTATTAGATAATTTTTTTACAGTAAAGTGTAATTTCTTAGATAACATGATGACGGTAAAATATTATTGTTAAAATTTATCTTTTATTTTTATAGATTCTAAATTCAACTACTCATTTTAAAAGATGTGTATTAAATTTTTTTCCCCTATTCTAAGGACAAAAATACCTCTCCCCAAGGTCCAGTTCTCCAATTTGCTTTTGCTTTTCGATTCCTTTGTCCAATATCTGCACTATGTTGTATGAGCGTCGGACAAGGTGGTGTTGCAGGACAATAGTCCTTAAGGCTCTGCATTATTGTACCATCACAATTTCTGTCAGCGACTTTTATATCGGTGTGCGTCATCTCGATGACGCACGATACCTCTCGCCTTACTACACCCTGGAAATATATAAACTCAGATATCTGATAATGTATCGTAATTTTATATCTTAGATTTTTCTTAAAATGAGTAAATTATAAATAGTGAATTAATTTCATTGGGGTGTTCAACTTTTTGCTGCATAGAAAGCAGGAGCGAATCATTATAGTGAAAATCGTCGATGAGTTAAGAATTAAAAGAGTTGGGCTTTGGTAGGAGGGAGAGGCAAGACCTAAACTTCACATTGGAGGATGTAGAATTCGTATGCTCCCTCCCTCCAAGATTTTGAAAAATATCTTTGTCGGGTGTATTTTCATTGGAAAAATGCAAAAAATGAAAAATTCCTTCCCCTAGATTTTTCAAGATGTATTTTCCCCCCCTCAAACTTTTGTGAATAGACGGCACTTCCATCGTCAACATGCATGTTGTAGTTACCACCTCTTCACTTCAAATTGAAAAAAATCTAATTTATATACTCGTTTGAAGCTGCTAAAGAAACAATAGTAAAAACACATTACAGAGAACCCCAATGCTTTAGCAACGTATTGACTTTTAATTCCAAGTTGCATGTGTTAGTCTACTGGCTATTTTTAGAAAATTAAGTTGGATAAACTTTTTCTTGAAAACAGTTCTATATTTTTTTTCCATTGACACCCTGGGATTTTCCGGAAATGAATGATCTAGATAGGTCATGAGCTTGAAGAGATTTGTTTAGAGCCTATTTTTTGAGGAAAAAAGAAATCATTCGAGGCATGTCATATTTATTTATATTTAAAGACAAATAAATTACGTCGTTTTTCTTCTGGCGGTGATGGTTACTATCTATGAAGCAAGCGAAATTACACAAGATGATAAACTCCTCTGAACAGCTAAAGAAAAAAGAATGGAACACTAAACAGCAAAAAACCATACTGAATTACAAGGGAAAATACTACCCAACGAAACTTGTGGTTAGAGAGCCAAGCAAAATTACAATGCAATGAAAAAAAGTGGTAGGTTAATATGTGTGAGTCTGTGATTGATAAACAGGAATGAGAAATTAATATTTAGTGCCTATGACACGTGCAAAATTACCCAAGATAACAAGTCACTCTGAACAAATGATGGAAAAGGCATGAGACAAGAAAAAGTAAAAAAAATCACAATGAATTGCAAACAAAACCGTGACTGAGACAATATGACTTTAGAGAATAGCATGACAATTATGCTGTTGTACAATATAGATATTTCAGAAAATTACAATGACTAATGAACGTGCTATTTTATCGTCTGTAAAGGATAAGCAGGAAGAAGAAATTTGATTCAAGACAAAACTTCTTGATTCGACTAATACTCCTGATTATCCACACTATGAGTTGAAACTAAAGAATAAAACGATGGTTTTTCCAGTGTCTATTTTAGCTATTTCAGAGTGTATAGGTATTGGAACATTCCTGGTTGCCTCAGAATGATATAACAGCACAATTAAAGCAAAAATAGGACGACTAGGGCAACTTGGGAAAGAAGTTTTTATGTAACTATGACGTCATACGAAATTACACTTAAATGAATCCAAATAGCTAAAGCAAAAGGCATCGAAAAAGTTGGTGGTAATGATGCACTGTGGCTAGAAGACATGTGACAACCAGCGTCATACGAATACATGGATTTGTAAATTAAATCTGCGATTAAAAGACAAGCAATAGTGAGAATCACAACGAGTTCCAGGAGAGATTAAATTCTATAAAATGGATGAAACTTTGATGCATTGAAAGGAAGGAGAAACTGAATAAACTCCAAAATTTATTAACTGTGTTGGCATTGCTTATTTAACTTCTCGTGACTTGAAACTAAAGAATAACGAATATGTACATACTCCCCTTAACCGAGCACCTTTGTATCTATTTATACATGCATGTGCAATATTTTCTTGATTTTGAATGAATCCGAACAGCTAAAGAAAAATGAATTGAAAAATGTCTCATGCAATAATGCACGAATGAAGTGCATGATGTGCAAACTATTTGTGAGGCTAGAAGACATGCGACAACATTCATCACTACAAATCTCATCAGGATACTGGACGATGAGATCTGCGGCAAGGAGAAAAGCGAAAGGAATGATCATGTTGAATCGTAATTGAAAGCTGCTTTATAAAAGAAGCAACAGTGAAAATCACAACGACTCCGAGAAGAAAAAAATCCCATAAAATAGATGATTCTTTAATGCATTAACAGGAAATAGGAATTGAATTCTCATCAGAATTTCTTAGGTTACGCAAGTTAAGGATTGGAGAATCAAATATATAGAAGTTTTATGTGCCAAGTGCTAGGGCCTGGCCTCCTAGTACTGTGCACATATAAATACAGCACAAGGAGATCGAAATTCACGTAGTTCCTGGCACTTGGCACGTGGCTGGCTTGTATATAGGTGATTAACGAATTACGCATTAGCAATCTTATCCTATTCTTCTTTATTTTCAAGCAATAGGGTAGCAAACCAGGGATTTCAGGTTATATATAAAATCCTTCATCTCATTGTAATTTTGATTACTTTGCAAATTCTTACTATTTGATTAATCAAACTCGTTGTTGTGTGTGTTCTTTATTGTGTTGTATGTGTTCTTTATCGTGCTGTTTTATGTGTTGTTGTGTGTAGATTTTATTTTCCATCAGTTTCATTTGTAATTCAGTGTCATTCTTTCGTCATTTGCCTTCTAGCCACGGACTCCACAGTGCATCAACTCCGTACGTGAATCGTATTGATGTTCACTGTCGCACATCTTCTAGGCGCAAATTTCGTTGTACATTATTTTCACTTGTGATTCGTTGTGATTGTCGCTGTTGCTTCTCATCGAACTGATGATGTTATTGCACATCATCTTTGTTAGCGATACGGTATGATTCTTGCTGTCTCTGGTCATCTAACTGCATATGTCTTCTAAATGAAAATTTTGGTTCGTTTTGTTTCACTCCAAAACCTCACACATTTTTTCATACCCCTTGCTTTCGTTGTTCGGATCCATTAATCCTTTTGTATAATTTTACCTGACACCATGTATACCAAAAAACTTTTCTTTTCCAGCTTCTCCCCAGGAATGATTTTCGCTTTAATTGTGTTGTTGTCAGGAAATTCCATTCCACAAACCCTCTGAATGTATCTAAATGACACATTACTAAAATTATTCAGTAATTTTGTAGTTTTAAGTCATCAGGTAGAAAAGAAGTAGTTTCGATTGAATTGAAAATTTCTAAAGTGAATCAAATTCCTTTTTCCTGTTTTCCTGAAGTAGTTTCGATTGCATTAAGAATCTCTGGCGTGAATTCAATTCATTTTCCTGTTTATCCCTTACATAATCATAACTTTTCAAGGAACTTTCTTCTCTTGGGAGGAGACCGATAATCTCAGCATTTATTTTATTTAATTATTTTTAACGGCGTTAAAACAAAGTGTTCCTTCTTTCCATTGTAATTTTGATTTGCCTTCTAGCCGCAGATTTCATTTTGTATTGATTCGTTTGCGATTTCATTTGTGATTCGTTGTGATGCTCGTTGTCGCGGATCTTTTAGAAAAATATTATGTTGTGCTTCATTTTCGTTCACTATTACGTCACGCATTTTTCTCATGCCTTTTGACTTAACTATATGAGTTTTTCCGCCATCTTGTATAATTTTGCATGTGTCATAGGTACCAGAACCAGTATGATTACCCCAGGATTATAACCCAGCTTCGATATTTTAGAATGAAGAAAAATCTGTCTGTAGTTACTGCGAAGGTTATGTTTCAAGTAAAAAAGAAAGAAAAAAAGTCAAAGAGGCAGAAAGTCATTCTTGGCTTTTCCCTTGTATAAAAGTGTAAATAAAATTTACACTTCATTTTTTAAATCTTTTGAATGCCAAAGGCGAAAATTCACGAGAATGTGAGCCAAGAGTAATATTACCTTGCCACAAGTGACATCACAGGACGACCATTGAGAATACTTCCATCTGGCACGACACTTCGCAACACTTATACAGCTCTTTCTAGAATCTGGTTCTGGACCGGTACAGTATTCCTTGGATATTTTTAACTTGGTCCCTACATCGTAACAACCAATCTCTCTTTTTCGCTCACCAGCCCCACATGATGTAGAACACTGAAAAAATAAGTAGAAAATAGAGTTACAATTGAATCCAACTTTGTAGATGAGCTGTGCAATATAAGAATGCACGATCAAACAGTTCGTGGTAACAAACTGTAGTAAGGAGCGACCCGGTTCAATAGTAACCAAAACTCTAAAAAATTGAATTTTGATACCAATAGCTACATCAAAAGAATCGCATTTTAATGTTGATTTTAAATATATAAGTTTCATCAAGTTTAGTCTTACCCATCAAAAGTTACGAGCCTGAGAAAATTTGCCTTATTTTAGAAAATAGGGGAAAACACCCCCTAAAAGTCATAGAATCTTAACGACACGACTTAATCACACCATCAGATTCAGCGTATCAGAGAACCCTACTGTGGAAGTTTCAAGCTCCTATGTACAAAAATGTGGAATTTTGTATTTTTTGCCAGAAGGCATATCACAGATGCGTGTTTATTTGTTTGTTTGTTTGTTGTTTTTTTTTCCCAGGGGTGATCGTATCAATCCAGTGATCCTAGAATCTTGCAAGAGGGCTCATTCTAACGGAAATGAAAAGTTCTCGTGCCCTTTTTAAGTGACCAAAAAAATTGAAGGGCAACTAGGCCCCCTTCCATGCTAATTATTTTCCCAAAGTCAACGGATCAAAATTCTGAGATAGCCATTTTATTCAACGTAGTTGGAAAACCTTATAACTATGTCTTTGGGACGACTTACTCCCCCACAGTCCCCGTGGGAGGGGCTACAAGTTACAAATTTTACCAGTGCTTACATATAGTAATGCTTATTGGGAAGTGTACAGAAGTTTTCAGGGGGATTTTTTGGTTGGGGGGAGAGGTTGACAAGATGGGGATATGTTGGGGGAACTTTCCATCGAGGAATTTGTCATGGAGGAAGAAAATTTCCATGAAGGGAGCGCAGGATTTTCTAGCATTATTTAAAAAAAAACAATGAAAAAATAAATATGAAAAGTTTTTTCAACTGGAAGTAAGGAGCAGCATTAAAACTTAAAACGAACAAAAATTATTACGCATATGAGAGGCTCACCTCCTCCTAATACCTCGCTCTTTCCACTAAAGTATTTTTAGTGATTTCAACTATTAATTCTACGGCCTATGTGATTCCAGGGGTCATTTTTAATGAAATGGGACAAAATTTAATCTTTATTGTAAAGAGAGAGGTACTGACGAGGGGGTGAACCCCTCGTATATGTAATAAAAATATGATATTACAAAAGTTCGTTACGTAAGCTAATTTATAGGTTACGTCTACTTTTTACTAATAAAATCATTCGTAAAAAATTAAAAGTTCAAGTTGCCTTTTAAAGTAGCCAAAAAATCGCAGGGCAACTAGGGTTCCTCCATCGTTCCTTTTTTTCTCAAAATCGTTCGATCAAAACTATGAGAAAGCCATTTAGCCAAAAAAAAACCCTTGCAAATTTCGTGTTAATTATTCCTCTGCGGAGAGCCAAAATCAAAACCAAGGGGCTGCTTCCTCATCAACGCCCCGCTCTTTACGCTAAGCTTTTTTACTGTTTTAAAAAGCAGAGTTAAGAGAAAGAGTCAAACTTTAGCGCAAAGAGCGGGGCGTTGATGAGGAAGCAGCCCCTTTCATATACGAAGTAATTTCTGTTCGTTTTAAGTTTTAATGTCGCTCCTTACTTTCAGCTAAAAAACTAGTTTTTTTTTATTTAATAGTATAAACAAAACAACTTAATATATTGGAAACTTCTAGCTTTACAATACCTGAGCGATAATTTACGAACTCTTTGTGTATTAATGTTATTTTCAGTTTTATATATTGGCTCACTGGTTGGAAATAGAGAATTTTTGATAAAAAGAAGTGACAGAATAATGAAAAGGGAATTCTCGCGCCTTTTAACTTGACGTCACAGTTATGTTTTTTTCCCTTTTCAATCAAAAAATGGGTCTTTTGGGGTAAAATAAGGAGACACTGGCCTTGGTCCCTCCTGTCGGCATTGAACTGAACCGTTTCTGTGCCTGCTTGAATTATGCAGGTTTTCTGAGCTTTGACAAGATATTTGAAGAAATCAAATTTCAGCTGGGAAGGGGGGCAGGCCGAAGCCAAGATGCAGTTTCCCAGCTGTCCCATAGTAAATAACGCACCTGCAAGGAAAGGGAGGGAGATAGAGAGAAAAAAGAGAGAGAGAGAGAGAATATGACTCTAAATTTTTAGCAAAAACTTGTGATTTGGAAATGGAGGAAATAACTGAATACCATGCAATAGACAAAATATTTTCCACGTTTCTATTCTCCACCCATTTTGTCTATATAGATGTTGTCTTACACATTATGAAAATATTATTTTCTGACAATAGTCGAATAAAAATTAAATATTTAATGTTTGAAAGGTGTTATTCATAAATAAAAAGAGCACTGTAACTGTAAACCGTCAAAACTCTCGTTATCAAAACCTTCTAAAAGGTCTAAGTAACAAGAATTATATAGGGAAAACGTAAAAACTTTTACCCTTTAGGTCAAACCCAAGCAAATGCTGTGAAAAATTTACCTAGTTTATACTTCGACCACGAACAAAGAGAATTGCAACCACTGTCAGTTTCTAAGTGTTACAATTACCCAAATTTACGTGCTATATGATAATTTCTGGTAATATGGTAAAAAAAAGTTGTCTTTAATAGTGCTAAAATAGCACTTTCGTGCTACAGGTGGCAACCCTGTATATTAGCCGCCTTATTCACCTACTGTTTTTTTTTTCCTTTTTTTTAATCAAAAGAGAGGAAAACAGAAAGACCTCCAAAATAAGATATATTTATAGTGCGTCAATATTTACTGCAAGATTTATTAATTAAACCACTAAATTGGGCCACTCAGCCATGTGCGAAGTTTCAAACTTTGGTATAATAACGCACATGAAATGATGAGCTTCCTTCTGTTTCCATATTAACTTTTCCAAGCTATATAGTAGCATCTGATATAATAAAAATGCCAAATTATGTTTGGGAATACTTCAATAATTCGGCTTTCTGTAGTAAGTTGAAATTTATTCATTGTTTTTATGTGTTGTTTTGCCACTAAGCTTAGTGCTAAACGTATTAATTTTTAACGTATTAAATAAAAAGACAAGTTTTTTTAACTGAAAGTAAGGAGTTACATTAAAACTTAAAACGAACAGAAATTACTTCGTATATGAAAGGAGCTGCTCCCACCTCAATGCCCCGTTCCTTACGCTAAAGTTTGACTCTTTCTCTCAACTCTACTTTTTAAAACAGTACAAAATTTTAGCGTAAAGAGCGGAACATTGAGGAGGGAGCAGCTCCTTTCATATACGAAGTAATTTCAGTTCGTTTTAAGTTTTAATGTCGCTCCTTAGTTTTAGTTAAAAAAATTTGTTTTTTTAGATTTAATAATCGTAAGAGCAAAAGTAGTAACAGTAACAGCCTGAAAGTTCTAACTTAATACCCTCAGTCATTCTTGAGATATTGCGGAGACGTCTTTTTTGCAACTACCACACACATAGCGCATTTTGATTTAGTTTAAAGCAATATAAATGGTCCCTTAGGGTTTTCACCTTATACCCTATTCTAGGGTAAATGGTACACTCTAGCAAAAGTAATAGTAGGAGCAATAAGAGTAGGATTAGTAATACCATTATTTATATTAATAGTTAGCAGCAATGGCAATCACATTATGCCTTTTAGGTTTAGTAAAACATCCACTCCTCATCCCCTGATAGTTTTAACTTAATGATTTAAGCCGTTTTGATATATATATATATATATATATATATATATATATATATATATATATATATATATATATATATATATATATATATATATATCATGAAAAGAGAAATCACCAATGCAACAGCACAAACACATAAAAAAAGAGACAGAAGGAGAAAAGGAAGACTGTTTTCCTAAATTAGTGACTAATATAGACCAGCACTTGAAAGAGGCCTTAACCCTACTCATCCATACAATCACATAGGTCAAACAGCATAGCCAAACACAATCAACCATAAAGAATAATCCATGAACAGGCAGTCATGTCGTCAATAAGTATAAGTCGTCATTTACCAAACAATAGAAAAAATAATAAAGACAAATAATTTAGAGGCAACAACCCAACACAAGGGCTCATTAGGAGAATACACTGGCCTATAGGGTTTCGCCACTTTAAATTCTCTACCCAGCCAAGTGTTGTGGCTACCACAGAATATCCATGGCATTTATGGAATAATGGTCTTTGCTCTCGCGATGTACCAGCAAATTTAGAAAGCCAGGTACGATTTATATTAGAGAGTCAGGAAATTCAGCATTGGCATGGGCTGGTTCTTGATTCTACAACCCTACAACATTATAATCAGGCAAAACCTAGTTTTGGGGAGGAAGTTTATTTTAAACTTAATTTACCGGCTATGATTCTACGTCGTTGGATTCAGCTTAGGGCAAATTGTCTTCCAATCCAGAACAGGCAAAAAACGTTCGACAAAAATAAAATGATAGTTGGTCCTGATAGGCGGTATCTTTGTCCTCTTTGTAAAGATGATGATGAAGACTTGGATCATTTTCTCCGGAAATGCCCGGTGCTCTTGGATTTACGGGAAATTTATTTGCATGGGATTAATTTGATGCTTCCAGGTATTCTACAATATAGTAACCCAACCACAATATTTCGAGTGGGAGTATATATAGAAAAATCTTTAATAAGAAGAAAAAGTTTTATATGATTAATTTCTTTTGTAGTTAGATTAGGTACTTTTTGCGTTGAATTCTGTTTTTTTTTTTTGTGCGTGTTCGTACTGTTGTTAATTTCCTTGCTTGTCTGTTATTTATTTATATTTTGTGTGTATATGGCCCACGGGTTTTTGAAATACACTTATCTATCTATCTATCTATCTAAAGACAAATAATTTAGAGGCAACAACCCAACACAAGGGCTCATTAGGAGAATACACTGGCCTATAGGGTTTCGCCACTTTAAATTCTCTACCCAGCCAAGTGTTGTGGCTACCACAGAATATCCATGGCATCCCCGTGTCAGGTATCACCCCCAAAATACAAGCCTATGAAAAAAAACAGCAAATGTAAAACAACCAAGTAACACCAAAACAAGCTTATCCTGTTAATATATCCCTTTTTTTTAGTAACAATAGGTAAACTAAATATGATAAAATTTACCAAATCACAAATATTAACACATTGCAAAAAAAAGAAAAAAAAGAACTAAACAATTATAGAATTCATCTTTACCATGTGGCTATTAAAAAAAAAAATCCGCTCTATTAGAAACACAATTCAAAATAAATGGCCCTGCATCATCATTTGTCGAACCTCCGAAATTAGTAGAAAATTTCTTTAAGCATTTCCAGATAATTCTTTTGATATTTATTTAAAAGTTCGTTATAATGATAACTAAATTTTTTAAATTGCCAAGTTAATTTATTTGCAGAAAAACCTCTTGATATTAATTTTTGGCTTAAGATTTTACATCTATTTTTAAAATCAATATAATTACTACAAATCCTTGCATAACGAAGTAACTGTGAGAAAAACGCAGAATATGTGATATTTGAGTGTATATTACTGTCAGGGAATGGGAAACTAATCACTTCAAAATCAAATTTTAAAAAATCATTTTAAAATTTAATTTATTGTTATCACAAATATTAACATTTAAATCTAAGAAATGAACTTCATGACCAGCGCCATGACTAGGTTCAAGAGTAAGCTCTGATGGATATATATTTTTAGAAATATCAATGAAATCCTTACAATTTAAGACCAAAATATCATCTAAATATCTTTTATTATTTGACAAAACATGTTTTAAATTATTTTGATTATTCTTATCCATCATATATTTATATTCTAGTTGACTTAAAAACAAGTCAGCTATAAATGGGCTTGCATTCCCCCCCATGGGAATTCCCACAATTTGCTTGTACAAATCACCACCAAATCTTATATAAGTATTGTATAAAACAAATTCTAAAAACTCAAAAATCATATCCAAGCTGTAACATCTCAAGTTAACTGTGGTATTAAACCAATTTGTCCATATAGCTTTTTTATTATAAGTGTCTATTTTTAGGAACCTTTTACTAGATAAGAGGAAAGATTTCTTGATAACAGTTTTTAAATTATCTAACACTACATTAAGTGATAAATTAGTATACATTGTCGCAAAATCGAAAGACTCAATTCTTTTAGCTGAAACCATTGTTAAAGACTCTATCACCTGCAGTAAATTATTAACACTTCAATATGGATTAATTCGAAAACTTTTTAATACCAGAACAATAGGTTTTAAGTTTATTTACAATTTCCTTTAAAATTAAAGAGAGGTCAGTAGCAGCAATGCGGGTTGGACATTTAGCTGCTCCAGCAATAAACCGTGGTTTAGGGGGCTTCTTATGAAATTTTACAGTCCAATAAAGGAAAGGGAACTTTTTATCATTGTCATTTATTTTAATATTAAAATTTTTAAAAAGCATTTCTTCAGTCTTTTCAAATAAATTCTCATCCTCTAAATTTACCTTTTTGTAAACATTAGTTGTGCATAACTCCCTTTTTAAGATATCACAATACAGCTTCTGACAAATTATGGTAAAAGTATTATTAGCTTTATCCACTGGCACAATTACAAATTCATTCTGTAGATTAGCAATTGCTTGTTTAATCTTCGCATCATAAAATAATGATTTAGAGTTACTATTTTTTAAATTAGAATATATTTTATTTCTTATTCTACTAATACTTAAATTCTTCCAACTTTGAAAACTCTCTTTTCTTTTATTCTCTTTCTTACACCACTTATCAATAAATAAATAGAAATCATTTTCCAAGCCATCAAGAACACTCGATGGTTTCAGATGATGAGAAAGACGGAAATTAGCCCCTTTATTCATTATAATTTGAAAATTATCTTGCTTTATTATTGACAAGTCCCCTGTTATAACATGTTTGTAAGTAGGATTTAAAAATGGGCCAAGTTGCTTACAATTACAAACCGGTTTCCGATTTATATCACTATCTAATCTTTTAAGTACTAAATTATAATTAAAAATAATTTGCCCAATAGTTTTTGAAAATTTATAAGTTAAAACTGGACTATCATTATAATTCAAATTACTAGGAAGGGCCTGTTTCACATACCGCTTATTTAAAATTCCTGGTAAATTAATATCTTCAATCTGCTTACAAGTAAAATTAATAGATATATATATAGTCTGTTATCCTTATTACCAATCTTATCAAACTTTTTCTTTTTTGAAATAAATTTCGTTTTAGTTAGAATGCAAATTGTATCACATATTACTTTAAAATTATATTCAAGAGCTGTATTATTCTTAACAATCCAGAAAAGTTTGATTAAATTCCTCTTGGATAAATTATTTAGACATTTTATTAAAGAAATCATACCCCTAGATTCAAGTAGCTGGCGTAGATCTATAGAAAGCATATGTAAGTCTAATTCATTTTTTCTATTATTTTTCCTATGTCCTCTCGATCGTTTTTTACGTTTAGTAGGACAAGTAAAAGAAGCATGGTCCATAAAACCATCAATACATTTAACAACAACCTGAGACATGTCACCATATTTCGCTACACGATCATTTAGCCCAAAAGGATAAGCTGTACCAAGAGTATAGATCCAGAAATCCTCCTGTTTACGTAGTCTATTATTCTTCTCTTCTTTATTTAAATTTTCTAACTCTAAATTTTCTAAAATTGTGACAGTTATATCTGATATGGAACATTTACCATTATTACAATGTTGAACTAGATAGTTATTAGTTTTTTCATTATTAACTGTTTTCTTGTGTCCAGAAAATCTTTTATATATATTATTAGTTGTTTCCCCCACATTGTAGGCAGCATTCATTACATTCTAATAGGTAAATTACATTGGTTGTTCTACAATTAACATTACCACGTAACTTGCATGCAAAATTTTTATTATACAATGTACTCTTAACAAAAGTCCGTGGGATAAAATGATCTTGGCAAAGAAAACAACGACTCTTACACTTACTAACTTTCAAAAAATCGTTCCGAGTTCCGAGGCTAATATTTGTGTTTTGTTGCATTAAAAGTTATTGAAAATAAATCCAAAACAAACCAACATCCAAATCAAAATCCAACAATCAAAGTCAAAAAACATGCCAAGGTCAAAGGTCATCTGATGCATCTTGTTTATAACTTATGTACATATATTGTGCTTTGATTAGCCAAACATCCCTCTCAACAGCCCCTGAAAGTTCTGCATTAATTTCACAAGTCTTGTTATATTAGTGCTAGCACCAGCAGTAGCGCTAGCAGTTGTAGTATGCAAAGAATGCTCTATAGTAGCTCAATATATCCCTCAGTCTACTCTGAAAGTGGTCAACCTAATGCTCCAAACTGTTCTTGATATGCTGCTGATACCGTCATTTAACATCTTGCATACATACAGTATAATTCGACTTGATATAACATACCCCCTCTCGCCAATATTATCAAAAAACGTCTCCTTAAAGTTAATAGCCTTAACAGTAGTAGTACAAGTGCTATTAGTAGCAATAGTTGCATGCACATGTTGTCTTCTGCCCAGATAAACATCCCCCGCATGGTGCCCTGGAAGTTTCAGCTTGATATGGTTGGCTTTTCCAAAGATATTACTCATATACCCTTTTGACAATTTGTATGCACATCGTATATTTTGTTTAGTTAAATTTTCCTCCTAATATTTCCTTTAAGTTTTCAATCATAATCCTTAGCCTTGGTAGAACTCACTACGAAAGCACTAGTCGTAGCGGTAGTAGTGGCAATAGTAGTAATTTCACATCGCTCTCTATTTAGGCAGCACTTTTGTGCTGCCAATGATTAAAGACCTTATATGCTAACAAAGGGATTCTTGCATAACTTAGAGCCTTTGCACAAGGGGCTGGGGGGGGATTGCCAACCCCAGGAGCATAGTTGTTTGACCTGTGAACAATTTTGAACAAAATGTCTCTCTTAAAATAGGGTCAAATGCATTTGGGGTAAAAAGATGTGGGGGGGGGCTAGTTATCCTCCAATCACATATGGTTCTTAAAACAGGACCTAGAACTTTCGGTTTCCCATCGAACAAGCCTCCTTCAAAGTTTATATGGCCACCATTTCCATAAAAACCTAACATATTAAGAATGAACAACTTGCATTACTCACAGCCCTTGTACTAGAGCCTTTGGGAGGTTTCGTCAACCTTGGAGGCATACATTTTTCGGCTTTTGCTGCCTTATGAACTAGATGGCTATCTAAAAATTTTGATTACGTGCCCCTTTTGAGAAAAACAGGGTGGGGGTTTTTACTCCTCTCATTACTTTTGGCTCTTAGAAAGAAAACTAGAACTTTAAATTTCCAATCAAATGAGCCTCCTTCAAAGCTTATACGCCGACCCTTTTCCACAAAGACCCTATTTATTAAAAATAGCCAACTTTCATGACTTAAAATCCTTGACCTCGGGCTATAAGAGGTTTGTCAACCCTGAAATCATATATGTTTGACCTTTGGAGCATTTTGACCAAAATAACCATCTCAAAATTTTTTTGGAAAATTTGACAAGAAAAGAACGTGGGGGGGATGTTGCCGTCTGATCGTTTCTCTTTAAAAGTTCACTACAACTTCTTATTTCTAATTGAATGATCCCCCAAAGTTTATATGACCACCTCTTTCATATAAAGTGCCTCTTGGGAAACAATAATAATAAAACATTTGTTAGTATAGGCATCGCTGTGGGGTTGCCTCTGACGATAATCACGAATTCCCAGGAGTCCCACAGACTTTAAATGAACAATCGTTCTGGTTTGTCAAAGTGTCAATTATATGGTGAAGAAAGAGTGTCAAATTAAATTGTGTATGGCTTTTCTGATTGGAAAGAGGGATGGTCGAGGTGACAAATATTTATGTTATTATCTGGCTATACACTACAGAAAACTGTATTGAATGGTCTATTTTGCCTTATACTAGCAAATTTATTTACATTCTTAGATAACGTGTGACTTCACTGATTAGGGGTCATATCAAGTTGGATTTAGATGCAGTAATTGTTTCTTCAATTATTTTAATATCAAATTTTTCTAGTAATATACTAGTATTAGTAATGTCATAAAACATTCATTCATTGGTTAGTTCTGAGTTTTGTTTAATTGGTTGACTTTCTTGTTTCACTTTTCTTGTTTCACTTTTCTTTGTTTCACTTGTTTCTTGTTTCACTTTTTTGGATGTATGGCTTGAAAGGCTTTGAAATACGAAAATGTTATCATTATTACATAAACAGACAGAAAAGCTATAAAAACCATAAACAAGCTATACCATATTTTATAATACATAACATGGTGATATTTTATAATGCTCGTACACTTTGAAAAAGATAGAATAAAGATATTGATCCACCTGAGCCACTTCTGACGCTTAAGACCTAAAATTGATGTTTTAGTTGTTGGGTTGTTTTTACAAGCACAAGTAACAAGCTTGTCGCATAGCCTTTCTGAAGCCTAGGTTAATCCCCAGGCCATGTTTTGTCAAGCACAAGATCAGTCCTTTGTGCTATCACAAGGTAAATAATAGGTATTTTAACTGTTCGTTCATCATTATCCCGTCTAAAGCTCATATCCTTCCAAACCAATAGAATTCTGCCCTTTAAAAGAAAAAAAATTATTATGCTGAAACACCTCTTGATCTTGCTTAGGTCAAAATTATGGATTTTTCTTAAATTTAAGTTAAATATTGTCTTGCGGGGCATACATTAGCAGGAAACAGTAAATTATAACTGTTAAATCCAGACGAAAATGCACAAATAAAAAAAAATCTGTTTTCACCCCCTTGACCTAGCTTAGGGTGTGTAAAATGGCCATTACATTGTAGAATTTCCAGTTCCAATGGCATTTTGGTGTCCCTGGATGTGGATTTTGCAGAAACCATCGTTAAATCAGCAATATATTGAAAAAACTAAAATTTTGAGACAGACTATTTTGACCAGTTTTTGATATTCTAACTAGTACATTTTTCTGAATATTCTAGAAGCTAAAAAAAAGCTGTTGCTCAAATACCGAGGTTTTACCTTTGTAATATCAAGTATTTAATAATAATATAATTTATCATATATTCAAATATAAGGTGTTCTTCCATTATCACTTCTACATGTCAAGATGAACAACGGAAAAATCCTTCTGAACTCTCCCGCAGAGACTCTTTGTCAAAACCAAATGTTAAGATCTTCCAGAGCCATTGGTGGCACATTAGATGTTGAATTAACATTTCATTTGTTGGGTCTTTTTACAGGATCAAGTAGAGACCTTGACGTCCAGCATTGCCACAGCGGGCATCGACCTTTGGGCCCTATATCACCAATCAGAGCATCAATCCACTCTGTTTCTACAAGACTATAATATAACTTGATATCAGCCTTATGCAATAATAATTTTACAAATCAACATAATGTAATAGAGTAATCTAACAAACTTCATAAAAACATTATTACTATATAAATTGATAGGGGGGAAGTACAAAGGAAAAATAGATTAAATCAACAATACAAGCAAAAGAATACTTTTAAATTTGCTATGTGATATACAAACCTGACCCCATCTACCAAGAATCCATTTAGGTTTTCTTTCTACCTGACCCCATCTACCAAGAATATCTCCTTTCATTCTAAGTTTACGCGGAGTGATCAGGCTTTCAGTGACCTAAAAAAATATTCTTAATGAAGTAATTGATCTAAGCAAAAAATTACTCTATTATAATTAAAACTCATGCAAACTAATGAAACAATACTGTAGCAGTGAGGACATCACAGGTCTGATCGTTTCCCCTAACTATGGCTTTTTCACATCTGATAGTCACCCAGTAACTCTAGCCATTATAAGTACTTTGATCCAACCTTTCTATAACCTTTACAGGTCCAAAGGTCGCTATTATATAGTCATTACAGTTCTGACGGTCTCCCCTATTTGTAGCCATAATATCTGCAACGGGGCTCACCTGTAAATAGCTTTTTCACCACTTTTACATCTATTTTCAAACAATTTATTGATAACGAGCTGTAAGTAAGGAGTGACTCGGCTCAAAAGTAACCGAAACTCAAGAAGACAGAATTTTGATTTCAATGGATACACCAACGAATTTTGCTGATTCCAAATCCATAAAATTCATCAAGTATAGTTTTACCTATCAAAAATTACGAGCATGAAAAACTTTGCATGATTTTTTAAATAGGGGGGGAAACACCCCTTAAAATTCAAGGAATCTTGATAAAAATCACGCCGTCATATTGAGCGTGCCAAAGATCCCCTACTGTAGAAGTTTCAAGGTCTTATGTACAAACATGTAGAATTCTACTATTTTTCCAGAAGAAGGATTGAGTGTTTATTTATTCTTGCTTTTTTCCTCAGGGATGATCGTACAGAAATAATGGTCATAAGAGATCGGAACAGGGTTCATTCAAACGAAAATTAAAAGAACTTATGCTCTTTTTAAGTGACCAAAAAGATTGGGGGTCAACTTGCCCCCCTCTTACGTCCGTTGCTATCTGATCAAAATTTTGAGACTGCCACTGCGTTCAGTATAGTTTAAATATTCAATAACTATGTCTCTAAGGGTAAAGTGGTCCCTCGAATTCCGCAGGGAGGGGCCTATAGTATATGAAATTTGCCCTTTGTTTATGCATAGCATTTGTCATTGGGAAGTATACAGACATTTTGCGAGGGGTATTTGTGCCTTGGGTGGGGTTCTCCAGGAAGAATTTTCTGTGGGGAGGGAAACTTCTGAGGGGTGGAGTTTCAAAGGGAAGTTCTCTACTCCCCTAAACGAAATTCTTGTTAACTGTTTTACATTATCTTTTCCAAGTCAATTTTGATCGTGAAAATGTTCCCGGGGAATTATCCAAGGGTTATTTTCCGCATGTTTTTATTCCCAAGAAAAAAATTACCACGTAAGGTTTTTTTTCCTTATTCAGAATGATTGAGAAACCGGTTAGAAATCGAAGTCTTTTTCAAATGTAAGTATGCTAGTGGGAATTTTAATTCTCGATTGTCCGCAAGAAATTTTACAAAGTGGAAGAGTAAAGCGAGGATGAAACTGTCTGGAGGTAATTTGCACTTTCTGTGGGACGAAATTTCCACGGAGGTGTTTCCTGTGAGGGGGGGGGGATTTTCATCGAGGGTGATCCAGATTTACCGGTATTATTTGAAAAACGCAATAAATGAAATTAAAAAAAAAAAACTTTTTTTAAGCTGAAAGTAAGGAGCAACATTAAAACTCAAAATGAACAGATATTGTTCTTGATATGAAGGATTACACCCTCCTCAATACCTTGCTCTTTAAGCTAAAGTTTGACCGCTTGTTTCAATTTTTGAAGAACGATAACTAAGAACTAACGAAGAACTAAGACACAGGGGTCATTTTTATTAAAACAGGAAGTTTTTTAAAAGTACTAAGAGTTTTATAGTTCATGGTGAAAAACAAGTTTTTTTAAATGAAAGTAAGGAGCAACATTAAAACTTAAAACGAACAGAAATTACTCCGTATATGAAAGGGGCTTTTCCTCCTCAACGCCCCGCTCTTTACGCTAAAGTTTGACTCTTTCTCTCAACTCTACTTCATAAAACAGTAAAAAACTGTTTTTCAGACCTCAACGCCCCGCTCTTTACGCTAAAGTTTGACTCTTTCTCTTAACTCTACCTCTTAAAACAGTGAAAACTTTAGTGTAAAGAGCGGGGTGTTGAGGAGAAAAAGCCCCTTTCATATACGGAGTAATTTCTGTTCATTTTAAGTTTTAATGTCGCTCCTTACATTCATTTAAAAAAAATTGTTTGTTTTTTTTATTTAATTTCTGGACGTTTTTTAATTATTGCATGTTTTGGCTCTCCGCACATAAATAATTAAAACGAAATTTGGATATTAATTATTTTTTTGGCTGAATGGCTTTCTCATAGGTTTAATCGGAAGATTTTGAGAAAAAAGAAGAGAGGGAGGAAACCTAGTTGCCCTCCAATTTTTCGATTACTTAAAATAGCAACTAGAACTTTTAATTTGTACGAACATTTTCATTAGTAAAAAATAAACGTAATTTACGAATTAACTTACGTAACGAACTTCTATATTCGTATGTTTTTATTGCGTATATGAGGGAGTTCACCCCTCGTCAACACCTCGCTCTTTACACTAAAGCTTAAATTCTGTCCCAATTCCTTAAGAATAACCCTTGAATCACAAAGGCCGTAGAATAAATAGTTGAAATTACTAAAAATACTTTAGCGTAAAGAGCGAGGTATTACGAGGAGGTAAACCCCTCATATGAGCAATAATTTCTGCTCGTTTTAAATTTTGATGCTGTTCCTCATTTTCAGTAGAATAAAACTTTTCATATTTATTTTTTCATTGTTTTTTTAAATAATGCTACAAAATCCTGCGCCCCCTTCATTGAAATTCTCTTCCCCCATGAGAAGTTTTCCTATGGAAAGATCCTCCCATGTAACCCCCCCCCCCCACCTCAACGCTGCCTCCCAAACCAAAAAGATTCCCCTGAAAACGTCCGTACACTTCCCAGTAACCATTACTATATGTAAACACAGGTCAAAGTTTGTAACTTGCAACCCCTCCCACGGGGACTGCAGGGGAGTAAGTCATCCCCAAAGACATAGTTATTAGGTTTTTCGACTATGGTGAATAAAATGGCTATCTCAGAATTTTGATCTGGTGACTACGAAGAAAAAATGAGCGTGGGAGGGGGCCTAGGTGCCCTCCAATTTTTTTGGTCACTTAAAAAGGGCACTAGAACTTTTAATTTCCGTTAGAATTAGCCCTCTCACGACATTCTAGGACCACGGGGTCGATACGATCACTCCTGAGGAAAAAACAACAAAAAAAACAAACAAATAAACACGCATCCGTGATTTGTCTTCTGGCAAAAAATGCGAAATTCCACATTTTTATAGATAGGAGCTTGAAACTTCTACAACAAGATTCTCTGATACGCTGAATCTGATGGTGTGATTTTCGTTAAGATTGTATGACTTTTAAGGGGGTATTTTCTCCTATTTTCTAAAATGAGGCAAATTTTCTCAGGCTCGTAACTTTTGACAGGTAAGACTAATCTTGATGAAAGTTATATATTTAAAATCAGCATTAAGATGTTATTTTTTTGATGTAACTATTGGCATCGAAATTCCATTTTTTAGAGTTTAGGTTACTATTGAGCCGGGTCGCTCCTTACTACAGTTCGTTACCACGAACTGTTGGATAAGTTTTATTAGGTTCAGTGTCACCCATCAAAGGCTATGAGCCTGAAAAAATTTGCTTGATTCTGCAAATAGGGAAATAACACCACCTATAAGTCAAAGAATCTTAATGAAAAGCATGCAACGTATCAGAAAACCCAATTGTAGCGGTTTCAAGCTCCTATCAGAGACAACACTATAGCATTGCCTACAGTGAAGGCCATACGTCTCAAATGTTTATTATTTATTTATTTATTTTCCCAGAAGCAGTATGAACCACAATTTTCGATTGGAAATTAGGGTTTATAGTGCCATTTTTAAGAGTCAACAGTGATCGGAGTGTAACTACCTCCCACATCCTTTTTTCCCCATATACATGCGATAAAAATTTGTATATGTTCATTTTGTTAAAAATAGTTCGAAGATCATACAACAAAATTCCAGTTCGACACAGCCACACAGAATCCTGGGGTAGATAAGGTTTTTATAGAAGTTATGATCGTATAACTTCTTCGGGGGCTTATTCTATCAGAGGTTGAAAGTTCTAGTTCCGTTTTTAAGAGTCAACAGGGAAGAAAGGGCAAATAAGAAGGGCAAAGGGCTCTTCTGTCTTCTTTACCTCAAATCCATCTGATCGAATTTTTGAGATAGTTATTTTGTTACAATAAGTCAAAAGATCCGTTAAAAAAAACCTCCAGGGTTAATAAAAAGCAATAGAGCCCTGGAGCAAGTGTTGTATGTTATGTCCATATAAGGCTCTTATGCGAGGGTTTTGAAAATAATTCAAAGATCAGATAAGCCAAACGCCAATCCCCAGTCAAAAACTTATGAACGATATTTTATTCCAGAACTTAAGTGAGCTGACCCCTAGCCTTCTCTGCAAAGCCCAATTCCCCCAAAAAAACTTCTTAACAATATTTTATTCCAAAAATCGTGGAAACTCACCCCTGGCCCTCAATAGTCCTACACCTTATCCCAAAAAACTACATATTGCTCTCCCCCCAAGCAAAAAAATATTAACAATATTTTATTCCAAAAATTATGGGAATTCAGTTTAATTTTATTAGCCCTTTCCAAAACTTCTTCACTATAAACAAGAGCATAGCTACTTCCCGTTTAACTAACTATACAACTTTTTCCACACTAAAAACCCGTTTCCCTACATATTTGGTGCTGTACTAAAATGAATTATATTACAAATATTCTCTTTTGCACCTATAACAACGCTGAAAATAAAATGAGAATTTCTTTGAAACCAGACCAGGATTTACCAATAGACCCACTAGGACCTGCGGCTTTCACTGTTCCCGAAGTTTTGAGAATTTCCCCGAAAATCTTGCAAAAACGAAGCGGCAAAAACGCTTGAGCCTAGAAGCATCAAAGCTTTCAATTCGGCCCTGGACGAAACAAAATATTGAGCTGGTGAGTTTTTAGCAATTAATATCATTATATATCAAATATTCTGCTTAATTTTAGACTTTCTTTTCAAAATGTAAATTTTTTTTGAAATAGAAAATTAGTTTGAGATAGGAATTTTTAAAAACTTGAAACCCTGGCAATCAAAAACTCAACTCCATAAATCCCAACATATATCATTCCATTGATGGATGAGATGAAACTTTTCACTGTTCTACCCTTCATTCCAAAATTGAGTGACAAACTGAAAAGAATCCTTAAGAAAACATAAACTTAATGTCACTTTTAAACATTCAAATATAACACAGAGCTTTTTCAACAATGGCAAAGATAAAACCAGCCCCATTCCGGGTAGTGGTGCTTATAGAATTACCTGTTCTTTTGGTCGTTCTTATAATGGAAGAACCCAACAGCAATTAGGGGAGAGGCCATTAGAACATAGGTCCTCAATAGACGAAGCCATGGGCAGTGTTGAGAAATACTTAAGTAAAAGTACTTAAGTAATTACATAAGTAAAAAATCTGAGTACTTGTACTCTACTTAAGTAAAACATTTCTAAAGTACTTAATGCTTTTACTCCAGTAAGAAATTGAAGTACTTAAGGATACTTAAGTACTCAAGTACTTTCTTCATAGTACAGAAAAATTATACCGACATGATGCAGCGCGATGCGACGAATTGAACTGCCTATGCATTAGTGGATAAATGGATTTTAGTCTTTGAGAACATCGGCTTCTGGCTCGGCGCGAAATTTCAAAGGACGCTATCAGGGCAGAAATACTATATATATTGAACGGAAACTTTTTTGTGATAAATGGGAAAATTCAGAAGGATGGTGTAATATCTGCCACATCCAAAAACTGCCCAAACAAAATTCTGAAGGGTCACATGGATCCAACAAAGAATTTCCACAAACATCTCAAGATGAGTTTGCCCATCCTTCTGTTTACCAGAAGTTTGTTGAGCTGAACTAGAACAGTAAGAACAAAATAAAATCAAGTAGCAAAGAGGCTAGTGAACTTATAGGCTCACTTTCGAGGTCGTCTGAAGCTAAAGATAATGAAGATAATACTGCCTGATTATAGCTCTCCTTCTAAAAAAGTTAAGGGAGATTTCTTTGCAGCAAGACCGTTGAAACAGACACTGTCAAAAGTGAATTCTTTGGTACTGGACTATATTATGGACGAGCTGCAACCCCTTTACACTTTTCAGAAGCCGTCATTCGAAAATCTGATAACAGATCTTGCAACTTATGCAAAGGTTTACCTTATGCAAAGGTTGAGAAGAAAAGCTTTAGCTATGCAAATTGAAGCTAAGTTTGTTGAAGTACAGAAAGGTATGGTTCGTGATTTTGAACTCACCAGCTAAATGTCGTTGACAACAGACATTTGGTCTGCCAACAAAAAAGCTACTCGGGAATGACTGCACACTTTCTCAACGAGGATTTAAAACATAAATCTTATACCCTTGCTTGTTCCCGGTTCAAGGGCACACACACTTATGACAGAATTGTTCAACAACTGAACGGCGTATTTGCCAGGTACAAAATTGCAGTTAATAAAAAGGTTGGAAGGTTTTTGACCGATAACACCTCTAACTGTAGTAAGGCATTCAGGAAATATCCGATGGCTTTCGATGAAGATGCTCAAGTCAGTGATGAAGAAAATACAGATGAAGCTGGCCAGAATGGCTCATTCTCTTTTTAAAACGTTGGAGAGATACTCGATTCTCATGATGACCCCGAGTATTTCTTACTATTTCTAACTTCCTCCACACCTGGTGTGTCAGCCACACACTTAACCTGCCTGGATCCACTGATGCTGATAAGGCCTACTGTGATATTGTACATAAGAAACAGTACCACGCCGCTTTTTCGAAGTGTATTTCTCTCTGGGATCCCGTTGATAACAGTTCGAAAGCTGTTGATGCAGTGAAAGAGGTGTATGACAAACAGCTTATAAGAAAAATGGTAACCAGGAGCAACTCAAAGTATGAAAGTGTCAAATGTTAGATGGATTGTCACAAAATTGGAAAGCTGGCTGAAATATGTGATGCTTTGCAAAAACCAAGGCTAACTTCTTGTGATGTTGAAATTCTTGAAGAACACATGAAAATTATGGAGCCAGTAGCAGTCGCATTGGACATTCTTCAGGGGGAGGAAAAATGCTACATTGGTGCTATTTATCCTATAACCAAATCGCTTGAAAGGAAGCTTAAAAAGTTGAAAGATTTGGTGAAAGTCAGCCAGCCATTGGTACATGCTGTACTTACGGGTCTCGAAAAACGATTCCCCGCAATCCTGGACGATATAGTTCTTCTTGTAAGAGACTATGTTATTACCACGGCAAGTCATCCTTTCTTCAAATTGAAGTGGTTTCCTGATAACTTGAAGGATGTAGCAGTTGAACTCTTGGTGAACGAAGCGAAAAACGTCGAAGATTTCAGAAGTACTTACAAGGCTGGTAAAGGTAGCTTTTTGTCTGGAGATGAATACTTTGATCTTAGTGATGAAGAAACTGCTCCTGATAATTCTACCAACCATGGCCGTGAAACCAATTCTGTGAATGTGGAGGTTTTGTCGTATTTGAATGAGAGGCAAAAGGAATTATCTGTGCTCAAAGTGTACCCAAGGATAAAGAAAGTTTTCAGGAAGTACAACTGTATCATTCCTTTGTCTGCACCTGCAGAATGACTTTTTTCGGTATGTGGTGGAATTTTTACTCCAAAAAGAAACATGCTCGGAGATGATGTGTTTGAAAAGCTTCTGCTGTTGAAAGGATTAAGAAAGAAGTTAAGTTAATTTATGATCAAGCTGTAATGAATGTTCTTTGTAAATTCTTTTCTTTTTATATCTTAATTGAAGTAAAATTTGATTTTTCGTGAAACCAGTTGATTTTTTCATGAAAACTGCCGGTTTTTCTGAAAAGCGGTCGATCTCTCGTCAGAATCTTGCTTGTCTTGTCTATTTGGAAAGGAAACAGATATTAAAGAAGTGTTTTGCGTGTTATTTACTGTAAATAGAAAATTAGTACTTGAGTACTTAAGTACTGAAGTACTTTTTCAGAAGTACTTATTACTTAAGTATATTTTTAGAGAAGTACTTAATACTTGTACTTAAGTAAAAATTTCTCTGAGCACTTGGTACTTGTACTTAAGTAAAAAAAAAGAAGTAGTTGGCACAACACTGGCCATGGGGTTATGCAAAAGGCCTGAGATGTTTGATTCCACCTTGGCTAAACATTTGTAAGACAATCCACACCATTTCATCTTATTTGACAACACCTCCATTATTACCCCCGTTAAATGTCAGATACAAGTTTCTAGGGGGGTGATCGAGATAAAAAAACCACATACACCAAAGTTTGGCGCTCAATAGAGACACTGGAGAAACTTCCCTATGCCCCATTTATGACGAAATTATAAGTTCTGATCGCTTTCACATACATCACATATCCATGTTGTGCAATCAAATAAAATCTCATAAAATAAACTAATAAATAATAAAAATAATAATAAATAGTAATAAATAAATAATAATAATAAATTAATAATATAAAATAATAAAAAGCAATTAGCCTTTAATAGTGCTGTACGTAAGATGAAATTGTGAAATATCATTTAGACATGTGTTTTTTATCCAGTTACCCTTTCACCGTTATTAAGAAAGGGTTTTGTGTTTTGTTTTAAGGTTTGGTTTTTTATATCTTTATTAGTGTCATTCTGGACTGAAGATGGTCAAACGAAGGTTTTGACCGAGATATTTGCATAATTTTGTAGCTTTTTTGACTGGCTGTTTATTGTCCTCGTTTTCTTCTTTTCTTCGCGATTTCATGTTTTATCATGATTAACCACTGTGGTCTCAAAATTTGTTTACGTCTGTAACGTCTTAAGGAGAGCATTTGAGCAAGTCTAATCTTAATTATTTGGATTTTTTACTGCAAAAATTTTTACAGCATTGTAGAGCAAAGAGAATTCTTCTAAATTATCTTCGTTTCCACCTAAATCTAGGTTGGCAATCTGAAAGACGATTTAGTGATAGGGTTGGTTTTCAGTCACTAATCGTTATTTTAAAAGACAAAAAATGACGTTTTTTCTTAGTTATACAATTTCAAAAACTCGACATTTTCTAAAGCAAAACCTGTCACCGACAGATTTTCGACAGATTTCTAGAATAGCTCAGATACTTTCCGCCACGTCTTTTTTACGGTTAAGGCTCATTTATTAGAAAAGTTTGAAAAACTAGAACATGAAAAATTTCAGAATTCTAGATTTTTTTTTGCCTAGATTCTGTCCTGGTCCAGCCAATGAAAACCTACTTTCTAAAGTCCTTACACCGGAAGAAACCCGTGTTTTGTCTAAGGGACCTAAATTTTGCCTACCTCAAACACAAGTTAATTTCTCAGAAAAAGTTGCCAATGTGGAGGTGGGTATATTTGGTTCAGGTGGTGCTGTGGAAAATTCAAATTTACTTCGAGGAGAGGTGGTTAAGAATATTCTGATTTCACTCCGTATTGCTCAAGGTAAAGAAAAAAAGCAGGAAACACAAACTATCAAAATTTAAGAAAAGGCCCACACATTATTATCACCAGGGCTGATAAAGGAAATAAAATTGTTATCCCTGATAAAACTTCATATACTCAAAAAATTACAGATATTTTATCCGACACCCTTACTTACAAGCCCATAGATTCCGACTCTACCTATAAGTCCACCCGTATAGTACAAAAGGAGCTAGGAATTTTGCAAACTGAAAGACTCATTACTCCACAAATGTATAAAATATTTTATCCTAAAGATTGTTCCACTCTTAAATTCTACAGTATCCCAAAAATCCACAAGGATGGAGTTCTTCTAAGCCCAAATGTGGCTCCTTATAGCTCTCTAGCTACCAGATTGGGAAAATGGTTTTCAACACTTTTTCGCCCCCTTATGCAGACGCACTCATAAATTAAAAATTCAGTTCACCCCGTCGAAAAATTAAAAGACCTTGATATTATAAAAGAAACGACTTTGGCCAATTTTGATGTCATTTCTATGTATACATCTTGTCATACAAAAAAAAATATGAACTGTCTCTTCAAAGAAAATTAGAAGAAAAAATTGACCAAATGGACTACAAAACTACTAAACAATGGTCTTGTTCATTTTTGTATTAGTTCCTCCTTATAGTTTCGATATAATAACCAATTTTTCACCCAAATCATGGCGCTACCCGTGGTTACGAGCCTTTCAACATTTTTGGCAACTTTTTATATGAAATTTATTCAAAAGTCTGCATCGGAAATTTTTTTTTCTGAAACACCGGTTCTGTGATCGGTTTGTGGATGGTGATATTTCCGTGTGGGATCATTGAGAGGAGACATTTATCTCCTTTATGACTCATCTAATCACTTTGGGCTCCAACCTTCAGTTCACTTTAGAACTAGAAGATAACCACAAACTTCCGTTTCTAGATGTATTTATTTTTGATAAGTCTCTTAAGCTTAAATTTTTTATTTATAGAAAGCCTACGCATAACAACACGTATTTATATTTTCCCTCCAACTAATATCCCTGAATAAACAGAGGAGTAGTTATTTCATTGGCTGGCCGAGTTATTAGAATATGCTTGGAGCCTCACATAGTCTCCGAATATTAGTATATATATTAACTGGTAATTTAGTATTAGTAGTAATAGCAGTAGTAGTAGCTGTAGTAGTGGCAGTAGTAGCAGAAGTAGTGGGAGTAAGGAACGCAAGAAACTTAAAATTAAAATATCTAAGGCCACTTTTTGTGAGCTTACCTGTTTAAACAGAAAAGTGTTCAAACTAAAAAAAACGGATGCAAAAGGGTGTCACCGGTAATTTTGAATCGTCAAAATGATTCGTAATAATAGTTACTAATTCCTGAACCAGCTTCAAGTGGTGAATTCTCCTCACTTACAAGTTTTTTTTTTAAGTCTTTTCGAATTATCTTTGACTGTAGGCACCCAATCAGTCTTTACTAAGCTGCTGCAGGTGGCACAGCCATGATTTTTTTTTTACCAGAAAATATTACTTCAGATGATGAATTGAGCCATTGAAGAGTGAAAGAAAAATGAGAGACATATTAATTTAGTACCAAGAATAACGCCTTTAGTTTCAAAATTAACGTCAATCATCTTTCAACAATCATCAGGGAAACTCAAAATGAAAACTGTACCTTTGCCCCACCATCTAGTGTTAGTTTATCAACATCACTCTTGTCAGTGGCATCAACAAAGTCAATTAACTTAATAAGATTTTTTTTAAAGCAACTGGATCCTAAGAACAGAATAAAGCAAAATTTCAAAAACCACTCCATTATAACTTATATACTGTACTGGATCTTGTACAGTTATTACTTTTGTCTTCAACCATATTGAAGCAATTTACAGCTTCAAACATATGTGATTCTTGGAATCACATATCACTTGACTGTGCTGGCGTTGCTTAATACAGATAACCTATTCTCTTTTCGTGCTTTTACAGGGGTGCAAAGGTCCAAATTTCAAAGTATTCTGTTGAAAATAATATCAATTGTCAAATATGAATAATTCAGAAGAATTGTTTTCCAAAACAGTTTTACAACTAAAAATTAAAGTATTAAAATCTAGAGCA
>NC_088875.1:6806643-6824207 GCF_032884065.1 Artemia franciscana | reverse complement strand
CCAAGTTGAGATAGCGATCTAATTTTTTTAGTTCTTCATCTGAACGTAAGGAGTCAGTAGTTACCAACATAATAATGTTCGAAAATAGTATAGGGGGAACAGTTGAAACAAAATCAATGCTGTCACCTCTTACCCCCATTCCTTCACTATCAGTAAACACTAATGGAAAAGGTGAGCCACTATCAGTAAAGTTCTTTTGTAATATATAATTCACTGCTTGAATATACTCATTACTTGGGATCACTGGTGATATATCAATTCCTAACGTTGTTGTCTTTGTACTTGTTCTTCCCTGACGGAACATTTCATCATTACCAGATATCAAAGAAACAATAGTTGATTTTCCAGATCCTCGAAGCCCCAGAACAGCAACAAGCACTTGCTGCTTTGAGAATTCACCTAGCTCTTCTATCCTGGCTTTACCCTCCTCATGGAGCGTTCCAAGGGTCTTATCTTTTGTCACATTTCCCATTCCAATTTTTTGAACCATGATTTCCTTTGGGTAGTGACTTTTTATCCTTAAAATATCACCAAAGTGGTTATTTAATTGAAATGTCCAAGTACCGTTATTGCAGCTTGTGTATAAAAGTGATTGGCTTTTCGAGGTATCATCTAAGCTTATTTTGAAAGTGTTAGACTTTCTTGTGCACTTAGATTTTAATAGAAGATATTTGAAATGACTTTTCACTGCGTATGCTGCTGAAGAATTGCTGTTAAGGTGTAACTGCTGCTGCCTTCTTGATCGTTTAACCTGCAATAAAAAAAATATCTTACGGCAAATGACAAATGCGGCGAGAAGAATTCGCAAGAAAGAATTTGAAGGAAATTATAAATTCTGGAGAGGTTGCAAAGAGGAAAGCTTTGAATACATGGGCTTGGGATAGGGAGAAAGTGTGCGCAGCTCTGTTGTGCCAAATGGCTTGTTGCTGCAATGCTTTATTAGTAGTAGTTGGCCTATTTAGCCAGAGTTTTCCAAGAGTGCATTCTGGAAATGATACGCCTACCCAAATAAATCAAAATACACTGTGTTCACCTTATTTTTCAAATTATTCACAATATCTCGGAAATGGCAGAAGGATTCTCGTGGAAATTTCGAGGTGGCATTGGAGAAAGGAAAGGGTTCAAGTCAACCAGTTGGACTAAGGAAGGGGGCGGTGGTAAATTGGGAGACGCTACGTAAATCTAGTTCACTTAAAATCCATATCTGCAATATCTTGGGAACTGCTTGAGGTATGGAGTTGAAATTTGAAGGTGTTCTTGAGGAAAGGAAGGATGGAGGGTGGGGAAAGCAAAATTGCAATTTAGTAGTAAAATTACCAAAAAAATTATAATAAGAAGTTGGTAATAAGATATTAATAAATTAGTAATAAAAAATAATAAATTATTCGTCGGCTGAGAGGGAATATCCAAATTAAAAGACGATTTTTACACTCTTGTTAACAAACTAATATTTTAGAACCATCAAGATGATATACACAGACCTCGGAAATGGGAAATTAAAATTTTGAGCGCCCTTTACAAGTTTCAAAAATAATAAGAGGGACCTTCCCATCCAGTATCCTTTTTTGCTAGCTCCCCAAAATGCCCCATTCTCCAATCTAAATTCAGAGATCACTATTTTATTAGTAATAATAGAAAAGTCCAATAAAAATGGACAAGTAAGTCATGGCCCCTTCAGCACCCCTGGGCAAGGATCTAGAGAATTGGAGGTTGTCAGAAAATTCGAAAATGTTCTGAATTACTTTTGCTGCTGATGCGTTTTGGTTCAAGCAAGGTCTTTGGAAGTCTTTGTTAAGCCAAGGTTTTCCAAGTTTTCCAGTTTTAAGGATCGCAACGTGGTGCGTACTTAAGAAAAATAAAAAAAAAGCTCTATGCACTTGATTTATATCATTTTTAATATCTTGAAATTAAATTAAGGGATTGAATTGATAGATTGAGAGAGTAGCCTACTGGATTGTAAGGAGATATAAAAGATTTGAAGGAAAGATAAACGAAGTATACCATGAGGGTCGAGGTCATCGAAATAGTATAATAGTAATGATAGGATAAAAGGGTGGAGTTTAAACTTCTAGGAGCTATCAAAAATGAAGGAGGGAGGCAAGGAAAGTTGCAATTTAAATAGAAGAGAGAGGGAAGAAGCTAAGCTAGTTATATGTAAAATTAAATAAAAGAACAAGTTTTTTTTAACTGAAAGTAAGGAGCGACATCAAAACTTAGAGCGAACAGAAACTATTCCGTACGTGAAAGGGGATGTCCCCTCCCTTACATCCCACTCTTTACTTTAAAGTTCTTTATTAATTTGAAAATTAGAGTTGTGACAAAGATTCAAACTTAACGTAAAGATAGAGGCGTTGAGGAGGGGACAAAGAGTTTGACTGTTTGTTACAATTTTCAAAGTAATATAGAACTTTAGCGTAAAGAGTGGGAGGTTCAGGAGGGGGACTTCCCCTTTCACGGACGAATTTTTTTTTCTTTTTAAGTTTTAATGTAGTTTCTTACTATCAGTTAAAAAAAAACTTTGTTTATTTAATTTCCAAACTCGTTTCAACTCACGCAGGTTTAAATTTAGCTCACCATACATGTAAAATAAAGACATTTGTATTTTAATTTTAGCACAGTTTCCCTTGTGTAAAATTTCCTCAGGAAACTTTTAATTGTGTTGCAAGAGCAACACTTTGGTTTTATCCCGTTTTTTTTTTTTCCATGCCGCCGATCTCGGCTTATTCCTGGAAACTGGTAAGGGCCTAACCTGTGCGGTTTTTACGGAAAGTGTGGACCTCAGGCCAGATTGAGGAATATGACATTACATTTTGGAAAGTTCCGCAGAACTCTTGCCTGGGGCCAAAAAGGATGATTTTTGCTTGTCCACGAGCCAGAGGCTATTGTGTGCGAAGTGAAGTGGAGTTATATAGCCTATGTCAGAGAGGAGTATTTGAAGTTGTGCGGCCAAGCTTTCGTTTCATCAAACCATGTTTGTGCTTTCGAGCGGAAAGCTCCGTTCTAGCAGGCAAGCAGGCAGGCACCACTTTCAAATTGAAGATGGACTAAAATCTATAAGTGTTAAATATATACGGTAGTTACCCGGCCCCAGAGCCAATATATCTTCTTTGAGGGATAAATAGAGAAATTTACAGAAGCAAAAAAGCGGCATTTTCCCACGGGCCCGAAAGTGCTGCCGTGATTACGGCTGGGTTTATCATTTGTTTTTTCGAACTTGGGATTGAGGCAGAGAAATGTTATCAGATGTACCTCTTAAACTTTAAAAGTTCTGTCATTGCTAAGGAAATTGGAGCTTATCCTTTGGTCCCTTCTAAGTGGTGACGTTAAAAAGTTGGCCTACGGCAAAAAAAATTTCCGACGGCAATCGATAGCTCTTGATGAGCTGATAAAAGGATATGTGATTCATTTTTTGATACAAAAATTCCTTCATGAGATATACTAGTTTAAAAGTTTCAAGTGGTTGATAACTTCAATACTAGGGTACACACTGAAACCAAAAATAGGCCGATACCAATTGTGAGACAAGTAGAGGACTTGTAAGCAACAGTAAGCTGTTAAACCATAATCATCATCGTCAATAAGGGGTTTGGAACTTTGGCTAGCTGGTGTACCTATTATTTGTTTCCGGTGTATTGGATGGTAAGACCAATTTGGTTCCAGTGGTAAGATATGCATGTGACTTGTAAGTAATAATCGCTTGTTAGGCTACAATCATCTTCAGTGAAGAGGGATTTGTAACTTTTGCTAGTTGGTGTAGCCTACCCATACTCACTCTAACCTAGAATTAAGTGTTTACGCAACGGGTACAAACGATAACGTAAAACAACGAGGCAGATTCGTAATAATTAATAGAGTGTCATCTATGGTATTGTGATCCTGAAAAGTTACGGATAGCTATATAATACCACCTAGATCATATAAGATACTGTTTCAAGTTTTCATCCGTCACGATGTCTACGATTGATAAGGATAACGTTCAACTGGCTGCGAAGTCAACTTAGTCGCTTCTTTCTTTATTATCGATAGCTCGTGATGAGCTGATAGAAAATATGTCATATTAGTTTCTTCATAATTAGTAGTGTCATTTATGGTATTTTGATCCTGAAAACTTACAGATAGCTTTATAACACCAACTGGATTATATAAGATATTGTTCTAAGCTGTCATCTTTCACGATGTCTACGATTGAAAAGGATAAAGTTCAACTGGCTGCGAAGTCAATTTAGTCCCTTCTTTCGATATTATTTTGTTATTGCTGTTTTTTCAACGCTGAGGAATAGCCTTTGATCATGCGATTACTGATCGCGTTCTTCTTTCAACATAACGTTTTAAAAGCTTCAATAGGCTGACAACTTCAGCGTTTAACCGGTAGCAAAGAAACAAAACCAAAGTGTTGCTCTTACAACACTTTATTCGGCGAAGCCAGAGAAAGGTCGTCGCAACACTTCACGTTGCTCAGGCAATGTAGGTCTAGTTTCTGTTCGAAAGAGCCCTGTCCTGGTTCTCTAGGACCATTCATTCGATACCATCACCATATTACACTTAAGCTTTTAGCAGTCTTAAAAAAGCTTTGCATTCTAATTAAACAGCCCATGTGTTTCAGGAGCATTTTTAAAAAAAAATGGCAAAATCTCCCTGTTTCTAAAATTCAGGCAAATTTTCTCAGATTCGTAGACTTTGATTGGTAACACTAAAACTAATACAACTTATATATTTAGAATCAGCATAATATGCCAATTCTCAGCATATTTCTGTTGGTGTGAAAATTCAGTTAGTTTTTTAGAGTTTCGGTTACTATTGAGCCGCGTACGTTTTACTTATAGTTCGTTGCTACAAACTGTAAAGCTTTTAGTACTTTAAAAAAACAACAACTTCATATTCTAATTAAACGAACCCTGTGCTTCAACTGCCGTTCTTAAAGAATTGGGACAAACAGCCAAATTTTAGAATAGGAAGGGGTCACCCTTCAAATACAGAATAATTTCTTTTCGTTTTGGTTTTTAATGCTGTTCCTTACTTACAGTTAAAAAAAAAACCTGTTTTTCTGTTTAATTTCTGCATGAAATATCCCACTTTTCCTAAGGAAAAACTCCTCCGTAGAAATTTCATCCCACATTAAATTTAAATTCCCTCCAGATTGTCCCATCTTCACTGCAAGTCCCTCCCCCCTCCGTAAAACTTCTAGCGGACGATTTAGCCTTGTCTTTGCTTTTTCTACAATTAGCCATGACTTGATGTCAACAACTATTTGATTTTTAATTCAAATTTTCTTTAGTATACTTACATTTGACAAAGACTTTTATTTATAGTCATCTTCTCGATCACTATGGCAATGTCTCCCACCATGGCAACATTTTTCGGGAAATCAGAACACGCCGAAAATAGCTCCGATAATTCCCCCCCGGAAAATTCTCCCTACGGAAACCCACCCGAGCACGAAATCCCCCCTCCCAAGAAATTTCAGTATAATCCGCAATAACAAAAACTATGCGTATAAAATGGACACATTTCATAGCTTAAAGGCCTCTCTCCACGGGGTGGAGAGGGGTTATTTTACCCTTAAGAACATAATTATGGGATCTTCCAACTATAATAAACAAAATAGCTCTCTCAACATTTTGATCAGATAAATTTGGAGAAAAAGGGTCGTGGGAGTGGGGTCAATTGCACTTTTGTCAGTTTTAGATGGGACTAGAAATTTCAATTTCCGTTTGAATGAGCCCTCTCCCGATCTTCTAGGGCCATTATTTCGAAAAGATTATCCCTGAAAAAAACAAACACAAATGAACGAGAATCTGTGATCTTTCTTCTTGCAGAAACAGCAGAATTCTACATTTTTGTATATAGGAACTTGAAACTTCTACAGCAGAGTTCTTTGGTACATTAAATCTGATGTTGTGATTTTCATTTATATTCCTTTAATTTGAGGGGGTGGTTCTCCCTATTTCTAAATTCAGGCAAATTTTCTTGTGCTCGTAACTTATGATGGGTAAAATTAAACTTAATGAATTTTATATATTTGGTATCACCATATTAAGGTAATTCTTTTGACGTATCTATTAATATCAATATCTGTATTTTGAGTTTCGGTTACTATTGAGCCGAGTCACTCCTTACTTACAGTTACTGCAAACTGTTTGATCTAAGCAAAAGCAAAATTCTTTCTGCATAAGATCCTATGGGGCTTAGAATTTATTTAAAATAAATTTACAATAAAAATCAAAGCACGACATGTTCATCCAGGTTGTCAAATTGAAGTGTCTGCAACATCAGGGGAATAACTCGGAGTATTAACTTGGAACCGAATGCCGAGGAGAGACAGTAACTATGAAGTTGAATTATGAAATGGAGCTAGAGTAGAGGGAAGAATGGAAAAATGGAGCTAAATGGCGCTAGAGTAGAGCTAAATGAAAATTATTGTCTTTATGCAGGATTTCAAAATACTTCAGCTTTAGTTTCTCGGGAAAGGATACTGGCCAAATAAGTTCAAAATTAAACGTTCTATTTACTTTTGTAAGATCAGCAAAAGTGACTGAAGGGCAGTCAACACCTCATGTGCTTGATTTTACTACCCTATCCCCTCTTGGAACTTCATAAGGGATATGACCAAAACTTTGAGATTGCTTTTTTATAAAAAAAAGTCAAATGGTTCAAAGAATAAGCCTTCGGTAATTAAAAGACCCCATAGCTTCTGAGACAAGACTCGGTAATTACTTAAGTTACCATTGTTTTCTCATAGTTACTACTTTACAAAGCTGAAATGTTTTCCCGTAAGAATGCGATTGGCTTGAAAATTTCAGAGTTCCTTCTTGGGCCACGAAAACTACAAATTTTTCAGAAAGAGGAGGGATATATCGAGCAACAGAAATGGGAGAAAAAATTTTGGTTTCCTTATTGTTTGTATTTGACACAGGGTTCTAGGGATTATTAGCTAGGAGATGATTTTTAAAGTTTCCAAAGAGCATCCCCTAGGTAACGAAACGGATATCTAAGCAAATTAAAAGAGGCTTTGCGAGCTTACTTTTTCAGATTACTATCTTAAATAAAGTTATAAAATTTATTGGAGGGTAAGAAGGTCAAACTGATTATAAACTTTGACTGGGGCCAGAGCTAAGACAAATACATGTATCCAGGTCTTCCAAATAATCATGTCTGAAAGATCTTTGGAACTACTAGGAGGATGGAATTGAAACTTCCAGGTACAGTTGGGAAAACACATGAGAAGACATTGAAAATTTAGCAGAGTGCTGAAGAAAGGGGAAGGGGCTAAGTTTAATTTATCATTTATCCAGACGAAGTCAAAATCGTGACACTATAAGATCCTAGGAGACTTTAATTTTAGGTACAGTTAATCAGAACGATAAATGAAAAGTTGCTGTCAGGCTGTCTAAATAGAGCATAAATTTTCACAGAAATAGTCTGGTATATTTATTTGAAACTTAATCTAGAAAAAGGAGGTTAAGTTGACGTGGAATTATGAATTAGAGTAAGGGAACTTGCTAATTTAAAATCAATGCACGTCTCTTCGACATCAAAATATCTTATTGTAAATTTATCTGGAACAGAAATTGACCTTCGAAATTGGAAATTAGAAAAAAAAGATAGGTACTTATGAGTGATGAGTAGTTATGGAGAGGTACAAATTTTGTGAGCTACAAAAATAAAGTACTGCAAAATATATTTTTCCTGAGCACCTCACAAGGTGCTGGAATGAGATACGAGCAAATCAAACAGTTTGTGGTAACGAACTGCAGTAAGGAGCGACCCGGCTCAATAGTAACCGAAACTCTTAAAAATGGAATATTGATACTAATGGTTACATCAAAAGAATTGCATTTTAATGCTGATTTTAAATATTTACGTTTCATTAAGATTAGTCATACCCATCACAAGTTACGAGCCTGAGAAAATTTGCCTCATTTTAGAAAATAGGGTGAAACACCCCCTAAAAGTCACAGAATCTTACCGAAAATCACACCATCAGATTCAGCGTATTAAAAAACCTTGTTGTAGAAGTTTCAAGCTCCTTTCTACAATTTATTTGTTGTTTTTTTTCGTTTTTTTTCAGGGGTGATCGTATCGAATCAGTGGTCCTAGAATGTCACGAGAGGGCTCATTCTGACGAAAATTAAAAGTTCTCGTGCCGTCTTTAAGTGACCGAAAAATTGGAGGGCGCCTAGGCCCCCTCTCACTCTCATTTTCCCCAAATTCACCGGATCAAAATTCTGAGACAGCCATTTTATTCACAATAGTCGAAAAACCTAATGACTATGTCTTGGGGAAGACTTACTCCCCCACAGACCCCGTAGTATGGGCTGCAATTTACAAACTTTGACTTGTGTTAACATATAGTACTGGTTATTGGGAAGTGTAGAAACGTTCTCTGGGGGATTTTTTTGGTTTGGGGGGAGGGGAAGAAGTTTAGGAGGGGGTTACGCGGGAGAATCTTTCCACGGAGGAATTTGTCATGGAAGAAGAAAATTTCAATGAAGGGGTCGCAGGGTTTTCTAGCATTATTAAAGAAAACAATGAAAAAATTAATATGAAAAGTTTTTTCAACTGAAAGTAAGGAGCAGCATTACAACTTAAAACGAACAGAAATTATTACGTATATGAGGGCTTTACCTCCTCGTAATACCTCACTTTTTACGCTAAAGTATTTTTAGTAATTTAAACTATTTATTCTACGGCCTTTGTGATTCAGGGGTTATTCTTAAGGAACTGGGACAAAATTTAAGCTTTAGTGTAAAGAGCGGGGTATTGACGTAGGGAGTGAACCCCCTCATAGACGCAATAAAAAACAGGATTTACTCCGTATATGAAAGGGGCTTTTTCTACTCATCGCCCCAATCTTTACGTTAAAGTTTTTTACTGCTTTAAAAAGTAGAGTTAAGAGAAAGAGTCAAACTTTAGCGTAAAGAGCGGAGCGTATAAAATACCTACAAAATTTTGTTGAAAGAGGCCATCAAGCAGTTTATTGATGTTTTAGATGAGAGTCACATTTTAATGTACATGCTAAGACAAGATGAACATATTCAGCTACAACATTTATAAGTGGCTTTTCTGAGCTTCCAAGGGGTCTCGTGGAGCGCGGAGAGCCATTGCCAGTACTTGCATTTATCGATTTCTCGAACGTCCGGGCTGTTTCTAATGAATAAAGCACTATCGTAGCTTCATGTCTCGACGAATGCCTGTAATTTATTCAGACTAATCATCACGGTCTAATAACATTTATGTTCTTTCATGATAGGGACATTTCTCTTTTATTTTTCTGGTGATCCTTTCCTGTTAAAATCCACATTCCGTGAAATTCCCATAGGCCGCTTTGCTGCACTACCAAAAAATACATTTGTTGTCACAGCGTCAGCCACTGAGTCTTGAACTCATTCAAGACCAGCTTTAACATTATCAAGTACCTAGAACTGAGAAAGTACATATCGCTGATATTCTCGTTACCTTTTTTGCAATTTTCCAGCTGAGCGTTTGTTCAGCCTCCTGAAGCTGATCAAAAGAGACATCTAAAATAACCTCCCTTATTCGAGTCATTTACTGGTTGGAAAACGAAGATACCACTTTATCAGCTATTAGGAAGCCAAAAGCTGTCGCTGGCTACAAGACAACGGCAAACGCCAAGTTCGATGAAGTTCTTATATGAAGATGAGCTGACACAGAATTAAACTTTTTTTTACATGTTTTCGTTAGTGTAAAATGCGCTGTGCTTTTTCAATAAATTCTGCGGTGTTTTGAGGCAAAAATTATTTTTATTTCTAAAAGAAAATGGGGAGAAATCTGACTTTAACATAAGGAATTATAAGCGGTAACGGTATGAAAACAAGAAGAAGAGAAAATGAAAAATGGACGCACTGATCGCAATATCCTTTCAAACTAGCCCGGAAACAAAACATTGAGCTATATATGTTTTAGTGCCACACTGGCGGTGACGGAGAAAAAAGAGACGAATCAGGGCTTCCCATGCGAAAAGACGACTCTCCTTTTTGTTTGGGATGGGGATTGGTAAATTTCCCAATTTGTTTTCTGGCTATAGAGATTCCGACAATGTGGATTTTGTCTGGACCCGGCACCATTTTTGAGGAGTTTCGGCTTATTTTGAAATTGTCATTAGTTTGTTTGCTCAATAAACTTTTAACGTCAAATTTAATTGAAATCGTAGTTATTATTACTAAACCCACTTCAAATGATAAATCTTCCTCAATTAATAGTTGAGGAAAAAATTGAATTTTCGGTCACATTAGGCTAGCAGTCATTTTTTACTAGGCTGCAGTAGAGGCTGCAGCTACGGTATCCTTTACCAGAGAATGTTTGCTTCAAATAGTCAATAGGGTGATTGATAAAATCATAAACCATACCTTTGCTCCACCATCTAGGGTTAGTTCATCGAAATCAATCCAGTCAATAGTATCAACGAAGTCAACAAGCTTCACAACATCTTTTTCAAAGTAACTGTAGTTACAATGAATGGATCCAATCCAAAAAATCAAGCAAAATGTCAAAAACAAAGTCATGATAACTTAAACACTATGTTTGATCTTATACATTCATTGCTTTTGTCTTTAACCACACTAAGCCAATTGGCAGCTTAGAAAATGTTTTCTAGGAATCAAACATTGCATGACAGCTCTGGCGTTGCTGAATACAGATAACCTAATCTCTTTTTGCGCTTTTATCGAGCTCCAGAGGTTCAAATATTAAAGCCTTCTTTGAAGGCTTGAAAAGATTGCGTTCCGACAATTATTTAAAAAGAAAAAGTAAAGACCTTTTTAAAATTTAAATGAGACTAAAAACAACAACTAAAAAAAATTATTAAAATGTAAATTAAAAATTTAATGAACATACATTGAAATGAATTTTTGCTCCTTAAGGCACTAAAGATGAGTCAAGTCTTATTTATTTGTAATATTTTCTGCTTATTTTAAAGTTTACTTGATTATTCATTCGATTTTTTTTTGTGTATGAGGTTTTGAATATTTATTCATCCTAAGTTTTTTCTGTTTGAATTTTGACTTATTGTATGAATTTAATTCCGCTTGTTTTAAGTTTTAATTTTGACCCTTACCTTTCTTGAAAAATATTTTTCTTTAGAAAATTTCATTTGTAATGATTCATAATTGGTTTTTAATTGATTTAGTTTGTAATGTATCAACTGTAAAATTGTTTTAAAGTGTTTTTTTTTTAATTTTAAACTGTAAGAAAAAAATTTTCTCCCTAATCCAAATTTTTCACTTAAATTAAATATAAAGCTGAAATATCTAATATATCGTAATTTTGTACAATATTTTTTTAACAGTCTTTTATTTAAAAATTTAAGGTGGATAGTGAGGGCATTACAAATCCCCTCCACGGTGTACAAAACATCTAAAGTTTGAGTAAATATCCTGATTTTGAGTTTAAATATCCCATGACATGGTTTCCCTCGTACAACAGGCTATGACCTATTGTGCATGGCTTTGAATATATTTATTATTCCACCTTGTTATCGCAATAATAATTAATGTTCTCCTTGAAAGGTAACAAGCTATCGTTGCCTTAGAAAAGAGGCATTTGCCACATTTGTGTTGTTTTTTCTCATTTCATCTTTCTCTCCTTCCATTTCCTCTAGAAAGGCCAAGTGTTAAAACTTTAGAGTGGGGACATTTCAATACAAATTGAAATTTCTAATGCCCTAATCAAGGGTGAAATGTGATTTGAGGGCAATAGACCCCCTTCCGCTTCTTTTTTGCCACTGGTCTCTAGCTGCACCGTTGGGCCAGAGACCCCAATTATTCATCAGATAAATGTCCTTTTGTTCTTTGATAGTGTTTTTGATAATTCCCTGGCCTGTGTTGCCACAACGAATTTCCTAAACGTATTGTTCCAAAACAAATTTCCAAAACGTGTGTTCTTAGGCATTTCTCTAAAATGCCTAAGAACAATTGACCTTCTTGCGACATTTAGTAAGGTCTTTTAAATAGTTTTTGGTAAAGAGCTGTAATCAAGGAGTGACGCGGCTCAATGGTAACTGAAACTCTAAAAAACAAACTTTTGACATCAACAGATCTATAAAAAGAATTGCTTTATTATGCTGATTATATATATATATATATATATATATATATATATATATATATATATATATATATATATATATATATATATATATATATATATATATATATATTTGGCATTACCTATCAAAGGTTATGAGTCTCAAAGGAGGAAACAAAACGAAAAAGGGAGGAAACATTCCTGAAAATAAAGACTCCTAACGAAAATGTCCCCATCTAATTCAGTGTATCAGAGAACCTTACTGCAGAGGTTTCAAGCTCCTATCTGCAAAAATGTAGAATTTAGTATTGTCCCTAGAGGATAGATCACGGATGCGTGGTTATTCGTTGGTTTTTTCCCCAGGGATAATTGACTTTCCAAAGATGACTTCCAAAGAGAAATTTTAACTGGGGGGATTTGATGGAGTTCCTACACGAAATTCCTTTTATTTGTCTTACTTTCTCTTTGTCAGGTCAATTTTGCATGTGGAGTTGTTCCAAGGGATTAATCTGGGGATATTTTCAACATGTTCGGATTTCCGGGGAATCACGAAAAGAGGCTTTCCGGAGTTTGCAAAAGCGAATAAAACCACGAATAAAAATAAAAGATGTTTTTTTTTCAAGTGAAAGTACCAGGCTGAATCCTCCACCAAAAGGTTTACGGAGGAGAGGCAACTTTTCAGCGAGAATGAAATTACCTGCAGTGAATTTTAAGGGGGGGGGGGGTACATCGGAGGAATTTTTCATAGAGGATTTTCCTCGGGAGGGGGGGGAATTTTTCATGGAGGGTGAGTCAAACTTGCCGGCAATATTTGAAAACAAATCAGAAATTAAAAAAAAAGTTTTTTTTCAAACTAAAAGTAAGGAGTAACAGTAAAACTCAATTCAAACAAAAATGATTCCGTATATGAAGGATTTGGCCCCTCATCAATACCTTGCTGTTTACGCTAAAGTTTGGCTGTTTGTCCCATTTTTTAAGAACGAATCCTGAAATACATGGGCCATTTAACTAGATTAGAAAGCTTTTGTTTTAGGTAGGACCAAGGTATTGAAGAGGGAGTAACTTTTTCATTTGCGGGGTAGTTTCTGTTTGTTTTGAGTTTGACTGTTACTCCTTACTGTAAGTTGAAAAAACTTGCTGTTTTTATTCAACTATTAACAGAATCAACAAAATGGGCCATTGAAGACCAGTCGTTTTGTAGCAAATCCGTCAACACTACTGCTACTGTTCTTCACTATTTCAAAATCTGGTAGAAGCCCTCCGAAGTAGAAGCACTAGGACACAGTTTGTTACTAGAGTAGGTGCGACGAAGCCCGATCGGCTTTAGCAATGGAACATCCATTAACTGGACTGCGAAACGGAACATCCATTTTTCTGGACTGTATGAAAGTGATACCAAGATATCGACCCTCTTTGTTCATCTACTCCACCAAGCAAAAAGTAACTTAAAAGTACATACCATCATCGTTTGAACTCACAGTTGATCCGTGGTAAACAAGGTTTAAACAGTCAAAATTATTATTTATTTACTATCAGTTACTAAAATAAATAAATAAATTCTCACATTCTCAAAAGAAAATCCTATATGCGAACAGTGGGCAAATTCTTTGCTCTAGGGGTTGTATGGGTGAAGTTGATCCCAGAGGCATAGTGTTTGGACCTTTCAACAATGTTGAACAAATTCTTTATTTCCAAATTTTAATCAGATATTTTTGGAGATGGGAGTAAAAATTAGACATAGCTGAAAGCTTGGTTACCCTTTAATCTCTTTTGACTTATAAAAAAGGCACTAGAACTTTCTATTTTGAATCGAATTAGTGCCTTCCAAAGTTTCAATGAGAATCTCTTCCATATAACGTGGCTCAGTGAAAATTTAATTAAATAAACGAATAATACATAGACTCTTTACTTTACAGCACGATTTTGACAACAGGACTTACGAAAATCACCTTACAGGTGCCGCCAAAATGTCAGTCCCTACGTCCCTAATCCTCTTCTTCATCCAAGACGGGGTAAAGACGCAGTATACCAACAAAAACATAGGCCTTAGAAAGCGGATTCTACAGAATTCATCTTTTAATAGAACATTAGCTCATATTAGGACCCTTTCAGGCCCAAGAAAACTTTTGGAAAAGGGAATCAAAATCATCTGACGGAATCATCAGAGAAATCATAGTTTCTTTTAGTCAAAGCTGGTGGTTTAGACTAATTTTCGGGAAATCATACCATAAAGTTTTCTTTTTTTTCATATGCTATTAACGGATTGTCGTGAATACTTTGACCCAGGCTGTGTAACGTAAATAAAATCCCTCATGGCCTTTTTCATGTTCCAGAAACGTTTCATTGGCTTCTTCGAGGTCAAATGTGCTCCTGGGTATCTCTGTTTATTCCAGTTTCTTCAACAACAATTTTTAGAAATCACTTCTGTATAAAATAGCTGGAATGCCTCAGCAGTATCAATCATGAGCCAATACAGCTCCTCCTCCGTCATAGGGTTAACAGTTCGCAAATTAATCAATGTAGACACACATATTTTGGTATAAAAGAGGCATATATTTGATCTCAGCTCTCTGATTGAGTTAGAGCTCTTCAATATTGTCATTGCATTGGCATTGGTTTAATATTGTATTAGTGCATAAAAATGAAGGTGAAAACTTAAAAATATTTATTTCAATATGGGTCTAAGGGGTTTCTGCTATAAACATTTTTTTACAGTTTAATATAAAGGTGAATTGAAAGGCATGTGGTCACACTCACAAAAAGATCCTTTACTTGTCTATTACAGACAAGTAAAGGACAATTCCAAGGCTGAAACCCCCAAAAAACAAAACCAAATAACAATTATAACTTAACCAAAATTAACTGAACTAAATGAGCAAATAAAAACCGAAAAAGAAGAAAATTAATAAGCACTCTGGCAAAACAAATACTCAAATGATATGAAAATATATATAAATTTTTATATTATAACACATAATTTTATATTTAATAAGTTTTATTATAATATAATAATAAGTATTATTTTATATAATAAAATAATAAATATATATTGTTAAAAATTGATTACTATTAAAAATTTATTAAAAAAAATTTAAAATTTATTATAAATAAAATTTTAGAATTTATTATATTATTCAAATTTTTATAAATTAAAAATTTAATATTTTTTAATAATAAATTATTTATTATAATAAGTATTATAATTTAATATAATATATAAATAATATATTATAATATATTATATAAACCTAAAACAGACCGAATTAAAGTTCACATATGGTTGAAACCTATTTGTCCGAAATTGTCCGAAACAGGTTTGATTTAGGCGCTTTCCCTAAATGCTAGATTGACAATTTCGGTATACAGAAAACTAAAACTACCGATCACAACATATATTGTTTCAAAAATTACCCCTTGATATTGAAAACATTTGTTTACAGCGTTGAATTAATAGTTAGTATCATGCTAATAGTAATAATAGCTAGGGCTTCATTTTGAAACATAATTTCTTAAATTGCGGTTGAAAGATGAAATACTAAGTAAATTATTATACCATAAAAACAAAACTGAAGTAAAAAATGGCTCGAAAAATCGTTAGTGGCTCTAGGAAAGCCAGAAACATTTGGAGCTTTAGAGTAGCTCGTGCTTGGAGATAATGACCGAAGCCCCCCCCCCACACACTGCAATATACCCTAAACAAATCCTAGCTTATTTGTTCTTTAATAAAAAAAATAGTTTAGTTTATGTCTCCTTCTGAATTAAAAATCAACAAAATTCTAATTCCTTAACATCCATAAATCTTGTATTTATTGCTCTTTGAAAGTAAATGCCAGTTTAACTTCTACCCCCCCCCCCTTGTCTGGAAGTGATGTGAATTTATAGAAAACACAAGGTGGCAAAATGTATATCTCTTGATGTCAAGGAGGAAAAATATACCGTATTGCAGAATTTTCAATGAAAATACAAAAAGGCTTTCTTACATAAGAAACATTCCCCCCCCCCTCAAAAAAGAAATTAGACCCTTTTTTAGAAACGACAGTTTCTAAAGGACCGTTTATTTTTAATTAATTTATTTGCCACTAACCCAGGTAAAGCCCCTGAGGGTCAACAAAATAAAGTTTTGCTCGTTATTATTTTGATGTTATTTATATTTTCGTAGGCCTAATGATGGTTAGGTAGAGGACACAAAACGAACCCAAGCATTATTGCAGAAGAGAAGTAAATAGTTAAATTGTAGGGGTTCAGAAAATATTATAAAAGAAAGAAGTTGAGAAAATCATTTTCTGAACATAATGCAACAATAATTTTATTAGTATGGTGTTTGAAACCATGAGGACACACACTTTCTGTCACCAAAATAACAATGCATTGCCCATCTTATGATCTCATGTTTAAAAATAACTTCAAACAATGTTTACCTCTATTTCGTAATGATATTTACCTGTTTAGTTCTTATGTTTCTAAGCAATTATTAAATTTTCCTGAGTTTTAGCTACATACTGTATGACCTAGGGAAAAACAAAAGGCTGAAAAATCTGTTTCCTTTTTAACCATCGTAAATGAAAATTCAATGAATGAAAATACTATGCTCAACCAAACAAAATGATGCATATTGTGTTATGTGTTTCCTCATAATTGAGGATGCTATAAATGTATGAGCCTAGCCAATACCCGACTGTATCACCATATGTAACACCAATAGTAACTTCTTGTTAGAAACTTTTGACAGGAAATGCATGAATGCGTCATTTTTAAACCTTAAAATTTCATCTACGGTGGAAAATTAAAAAAAGCAATAGAAATGCCCTTTTAGCAGCCCCTGAACCGGCATCAAAACCTGCGACCTGTGGCATAGTCTAGTGCTATATTTCGGTATTAGGGGGTGGAGTTATACTGCAGAGAACTCCGAACACCCAATAAGTAGAAATTTTTCGAATGTAATGAAGTGAGTTTTTTTTTATTATAATGTTCATTTCCAATAAGGAATCTCTCAAAATATTGCCAAATTTAGCTATACCAAGCGCTAGTGAAAATGGAAGAGCAAAACCATCATAATAAACAAAAAAATTAAATTTCTCTCCACTTTATACGAAAATCTTAATAGGGTGGCTTAGGTAGACGCAAAAGACAAAAAACAGATAGAAAAAAAGAAACATACAGCCTGTTTCCCTATTCAATACTCTTTTCAAATATGTGCTGCAAAAACTGTGTTACTCAATTTCCAAATTGCATTAAATTGTTGCACAATTTCAAAATTGTGTTCCAATTCCGATCCCCGTGATAATACCAGTTATAGCCATAGTCTTTATACGAAACTTCAGTGATTTATTTTGTAAAACTATTACTTTTTTGTTTCTCACCAACAGTTGGCTCATAATACCCATCATAGAGCCTGTGACCATCGACAACCAGCGACGGCGGAAACACTGGCACTGATTGGCAAGTGTCATCTGATTATCTCGTTTCGCTGCTTGTTCCTGATAGGTCAGGAGAACAAAGAAAAGATCCACAAAGAGATCTCT